>NC_056744.1:969401357-969701357 GCF_019279795.1 Protopterus annectens
GGAGGTGGGGATAATAGGCTATTTTTCACTGCACAAATTAAGCTTTCTGGAATATCATCTGGTCCAATGGGACTGGTGTTTCTCACCTTAATGAAGGTAGAAGTGAACATTTCAAATATAATTTCTGGTGGGATCATGTTGCAAGGTGGAAGAGTGGAAGAGTGGAAGAGTTTCTGCTTGGTAGCCTGAAATTTGCTCCACATCTGTATGCTATTGTGATAGCTGTGTCTGTTGGCACTGTTATGGTAATATCACTTTGTTCTAGCACTCTGCATTTTTTACTATTGTGTTCATTTTTTGGATGTGACTGTAGAAGGCATTATTATTGTTATCGATCCTGACAGGAAGTTTTACCTTGGATGAAGCTTTACTTCTTTTGATTGCTTTGTGAGTAATTTTTGTATACAGCTGACCTTATCATTGTAGTATTGGACTGGGTGGACTGGGTATAGTTTCAAGGTTCTATATTAGAACATCGAAATTTCAAAATTATTAATATGTTCTAATATTGACCCCTATTCAGCGAAAATATCGAAGCAACAGAAAAACTAATTTTTTCCTAGGGAAAGAATTTGGTTGTCCATTTCTGTTGCTTCAGTATTTTTAGCGCTGTGGTGGAAAGTTACGCGTCAGGTTCAGGTAAGTGTGTGATTGAGTGCAGGTTAGATTAGTTAGGGTTAGGGTGCGGGTTAAGTATGTGTGCGATTGTATGGACATGAGGGTTAGGGCGGGTTAGGTGAATTAGGGTTAGGGTGCTTGTCAGGTAAGTGTGTGATTGTGTGGATGTGAGGGTTAGGGCGGGGTAGGTGAGTTAGGGTTAGGGTGCAGGTGAGGTGAGTGTGCGATAGTGATGGACCTTAGGGTTAGGGTTTGGGTTAAGGTAAGTGGATAGTTGTGTGTAGGGTTAGGTGTAAGATTTTAGGTGTATATGTGTGGATTGCTGTTTGGTGTGCTTGTGTTGTGTGTATGTGTTTTGGAACAGCGAATATTTTCCCTAGAAAAAAAATTGCTGTTCTGTATGTTCGATGTTTTCAGGTTTCGCTGAATAGGCGTCGATATTAGAACATTTGAAGTTTTGAAACTTCAATGTTCTAATATAGACCCTAGTTTCAAGACTTTGTCCACTCTTTTCTTTTACTTTAGTAATTTTTTCATTTTGTAACCTGACTGAATTTTTTGTTATATGCCTCATGGGGATGAATTTTTCAATTAAGTAATTTAAAATGTTGTAGCTGGTCAGGAAACACATACCAATAGGTTATAAGGGGAGTTTAACTTATGGTTCCAAATCATTGATGCGAGGGATGGTTCAGGATACCATAGTTTCTGCTTGGAAAATCCTTAAATCTGGTATAATTTCTTTTAGGTTTGGTTTAGTGTTTATGAGGGATGTTACATCACTGGTTAGAATGAAAAGGGAATGGGTGATGTTTAATTTAGCACAGCTGGCAGAGATGTTTTGTGGGATTATGTCCAGTATGCTTCTGCCCCTTTGTTTGTGCTTTTACCATCACTACAAGATTGTTATTGCAGTTTGTGTAGGTTATTAGTTACTGTGCCCACTTATCAGTTGAGGCATAGATTCCATTGTCAATGGAGTGGTAATTTAAGTCACAAATTACCAATTTTCCACTATGGGGGGGGGGTTATGAGTTTGTTAAGGAAGCAGACATGTTCTTGAGGTGACATGGAGTTGGTGTGATGACATGTTATACAACTGTGCCTTGTGTTGTTTATTGTGGCCTAGTTTGAGTACTTCATGCCCAGAATTTATTTCTATAACCCTACTTTTGAAAGATTGACTTAAGAAAAGGAATACATCACATACCTCTCACCCTTCTAGCTTAAGAAATTGGACAAAGCTTAAAATAATGGAGGACAAAGGCCCAAAAATGGGGATAGATTTTAAATATCACTCTTAGACTCTTGAAAGTTGCTAGAATAGCAGGTTTTATGTTGGCATGGATTTTTTTGAAGGGTATGGAGTCTGAAGCTCAAATGTTTGTCATCATTTAGTGATTTCAAACCTCGGTGATTTGACAAATTTTTTGAGGAACAGACCAAACATATGAGGCAAAAATCTGAACATTCTGTGAAAATCGGGACAGTTAAGAGGTATGGTACATCACCACCTTACTCAGGCTGGGATGACATAAGTGGAAAGAGTTGTTACAATCAGGTATTTGTGAAATGTAGATATGGCTAAATTAATTTGGAAGTAAAGAATTTCCCACTGTGGATTTCTGAGTTGGATCATTGAGTTATTCAACTGCTTAGAGTAATATACAGTTAATTCAATTATTTTAGACATGCTTTTGTTGTTTTTTTTTTGTGCAAGTTTATATTCAATATTTAATGTTTTATTTCATGCACAATATATAAGGAGCTATGGTTAAATGGATCTACTGTACTTTGTAATTAAGAAATCTCATGTTTTGGACCTTTTTCAGTTATTAGGTGAGTCAGAGCAGTAAAGGTTGTTGTTGTTGTCTTTCGGCTTTTCCCGGTTAGGGGTCGCCACAGCGGAACTCCGGTCCGCTAATGATTGGCAGTAGATTTTCATGAACGCCGAGGTGCCAGCTCAACGTCCAACCTTCAATGAAGGCACGCCCATTTACGCATGTCTTTTGAAAGCCCACCCAACCATGGGGGGACATGCAGATTCCACACAGAAGGCACTCCAGCCGAGAATCGAAAGGGAGAACCTCTTGCTGTGAGGCAACAATGCGAGCAGTAAGGGTAAACACAATATATTTAATTTCTTCCTTAATAGTGAAGAAATGTGATTCTCAAACCTTATTAAACTGCAATGACAAGGATATATTATTAGATCTGATTTTTTAATTGCTATTTGATGTGCCTTAGACCTTATGTGAACTATAACAGTAAGCGTAAATGCAATATGTGTAAACAATTAATTCCTTTCTTAAGAGTGAGCTGGACTCTCAGACCCTTGTGAAACATAGCAGCAAGGGTACATGCATTATATTTGCTTGTTTTTAATTATTTGGAGTGTCTCTGACTATTTTCAGTCACAGTATAGGTCTAAGCAATAATGATAAATGCAATAAGTAGAGTCAGTTTAATTCTGTTCCTAAAGAGTGAGTGAATCTGTCTCTCATACCATTTTCAATCACATCAGCAAGAACATGTGCATTATGTTACTTATTTGTTATCTGGTGTGTTTCAGACCCTTTTCAACCACAGCCTGGCTCACAGCCATAAAGGTAAATGTCAAATGCATAGACAGTTGTATAATTCCTTTGTTAACAGAGTAAGTGAATTTTACCTCTCAGAACTTTTTCAACCTATACTTGGATCACAATTTCAAGACTATATGCATTAAATAGAACTTTTTTAATTGTCATTTGATGTGTCTCTGACCCCTATCAGCCACAATACGAGTCAAACATTTATGTACTAAACAGCAAAAAAGAGCAGCTTTACCAGCTACCGAGTCTATTTTGGCTCCCTTGCTGCCATCGTAGCATTACTGCAAAGTACACAGGTCATGACAAACAGCTACTGGTTTCTCGAACCTAGATGTGATCTCTTGTCAGTATTTGACATGGGACACCATGTTACGTTTATAGAATATATGCATTTCCTCTGTAGATATTGAATCTGTGAGCCATTGCATAATATTATCCCCCTCCACCCACTTGAAAGGTATTCCATTCCATTTATTTTATTTTATTTATTTATTTATTTGACATTTGATTACCAGAAAAGTCTGATTGGGAAGGAAACCCATTTTCAGCAGAGGCCCAGGGATGAAAGCTCCAAAAACAATACAGAGAAAAAAACAACAAAATAATTTTAACAATAATGAGACAGTTAAAAACAATAATGTATAAGAATTCTCATGAAAAGATTATGAATACTAATATCACATATAAAAACAACACGGGGTGCATTTGTATAATCTTTAGCATGAATGTTTGAGATGTGCAGTATATTTTATAATGATGCAGTAGTTTTCTTATTTGTATTTAGGCATATGTTTATACAATGAATAGAAACATTGATAACATGATTGGAACAGAACTGAAGGTTCTTTCTGGAAATTTAAGTGCTGGCAAAGTAAGAAGATTATAACTAAAAATAAATCCGATATTGGGAGCATTGTGGCATGGACTGATGGCCAATGTGCTTATCCTAAAAGCAAATCTCTCGATTGCTTCTACAGTTCCAACAGAAGCACAGTGATTCAGTCACTCAGGGCTCCTGTAGAAAAAATAGTGTGAAAAATTCTGCGCTGAGGTGTTCAAAAGCATGTACTATGACATAGTGGCAAGAAAATTTCCACTTTGTTATGGAAAAATGCCTCCTCTGAGACTTTTTTTTTTTTTGGGAAAATGTCTTGTGCATCATCTGCTAACTTGACTTCTGAATCTACCAGTGCAACTGACTCCAGGTTGGGGACATCAAGTTTGTGAGAGAACACTGCATTTCCCAAAGACCAGCTTAGATGTAAACCCATATGTCACAAGATGGGTTGCAAACTGGCTCAAGGACAGAACCCACAGGGTTAGAGTTGCTGGTGCCATGTCAGACTCTAAGCCGGTCACGAGCGGTGTCCCACAGGGCTCAGTCCTGGGCCCCCTCTTGTTCGGCATTTATTTTTCTGAAGTGAAAGCAAACATAGGGGGATTGTGGCTGACAAAATTTGCAGATGACTGCAAACTGGGCACCATAATTGACACTCCATCAGACACAGACATCCCCCAGAGAGGTCTCATAGAAATGGATAACTGGTGCCAGAGTCATGGCCTTAAGCTAAATGCCAAAAAATGTATAGTCATACCCTTTGGGAAAAACAAGGTAACCCCTAATTACCACATAGGTGGTAATCCATTAAACACGGAAGACGTTATCAGGGACCTGGGGACCCAAGTTGACAGTAACCTCTCTTTTGACACTCACATTGCCAAAGTGGTTAGGAAGACCTTCTACATTGCCCACCTGATCATGAAGGGATTCACATCCAGATCAGGAGAGGTCATTGTACCCTGTACTCTTCACTTATCAGACCAATGATTTAGTACAACACCCCATTCCGAATGTACCTTACCCGACACCTGCAGCAGTTGGAAAGACCCCAAAAGTTCCTCACCAAAAGGATAAAGGGGCTCAAACATATGTCATACGCTGCCCGACTGAAGAAACTCCAGCTCTATTCAGTCACATACCGTCTGCTCAGAGGTGATCTGTGCCTGACATACAAGGCCATGTCCAACCCGGAATTAATGGACATGCTCCACCTCAAAAAATCCAAATCCACCAGAGCCACGAGAGCAAGAGACTTAAACCTCAGCACGGATATAAATAGGACATGCTGGAGGGACAGATTCATCACCCAGAGACTCCCTACACTATGGAACAGAATCCCAGTCCATGTGAGGCAGAGCCCCTCACTGACTCTGTTCAAGAGAAATCTTGACGAGTGGATGGGAGATCGTAGGTTTACCCCGGGAATCATCTCTGTGTCACTGCTGGACAGAGGCACAGCAAACTAATGGGTATAGTATTCTCATCCTAAGGGGTGGTAAAAGCCACACACACTCTGGCTAGGCTTATAAATGCCCTAGGGCAGATAGCCTAGTATGAACCTATGAACCTATGTGGATTGAATCATAATGTAGAAGATAACCATTTCAAGAAAAAAATGGTGATCCAGTGCATTTGTCTTAAAAGGTTACCAAAACCACAACCATCTCAAGGAGTAGCAGTCCATGTCTTTCGGTGGACCTTGCAGACTGGTTCCCTGTAAACTGGCACAACTGATTTCTGGGTAGAGAGTAGAGCAGAAACTTGCCAGAATATGTATGATTCTGATAGCTCCCCTATGTCCAGGAGGTCCTATGCGCCAACACAAAGTTAACTTAAGAGACATTTCTGCCTCCTTAAAAAACAAGTGTTCTGTTCCCACCAACCAAATACTGAGATACATTTGTGGAAGTGGTTATTATATCATCCCTCAGAAGGGTCTGTATTTTGTTTTTCCTGCATACTGCTGGCAACACAAACAGACCAGATTTCTCAAGGCGATGATGAATGGTTTTAGTTCCTGGAAAAAGGCAGAAGACAGAAAGAATATCTACAAAGGCAATGTAGCTCCCAGAGAAAGCATTCTTTAGATATGCAGTGGACAGAAGGAATTCAGCTCTGTGCATTATACTTTGACAAAGCAATATTAGGAAAGGAACTGATAATAGAGAGAAGTAGTCTGTAGAGTAGCCACGGCTTTGTTTGGGCTTTATTAGCAGAGAAGAGACTGGCCATCCACTTGGATAATAACTACTTGGATCAAAACGCAGTGACAGCTTTCTTAGATGCATGAAAGTGGTAGCACAATTTGACCTTTTTCTGGAATGTATATTTAAAAATTTGGTAATTCAATTTGGGAAACTCTAGATTACTTACCTTCAGTTATTTTTGAAGATTTCTGCAAATAATGGGAGTGCATGCTAAAGAGATTAGAGTGAAAGAAATTACATTAATTCCGTACCAAACATAACTAATATAAAGCAGTTTACAGTTTTGTGTATACTAAATGGAGATTACTAGATGAATGTTTTTTGACTTTCCTGTTGATTGGCAGCCATGAGGCTGAAAATTTTTGAGGCACCTAGCTTCAGACCTTACATGCACAATCAACTGATTTTGTGTATCAGGGCCATTTGTATGACAATACATGCAACATAGCTGGACTCTACTCAGACATGTATACATACACATCGCAGAATAATGAACCCTCTTGCCCAATTTGTACATTTTGCTGCACACTTGCTGAACTTTGTATAAGGTTGTAATGCCGGGGACTGTTGTTCTGAGGCTGCTGGTTTATTTGGCTTTCTCCACAGACTATGCTCACTTTTCACAGCCTCCACTTACTGCTGGACAGTTTTGATTAAACTCTTTGTATAAAGGAAGGAAGAGCAGACCTAGTAATAAGAGAAAATAGGTAACGTGGCTAAAGAAGTAATGAGTAAAGAAGTCAGCTGGCTAATATTTCTCTATTAAATCATTATCATATAACTTGTATCTATTCCTAACCAATGTTTTTATGTTATGTTTCATTTTATTATAATTATTTAAACTGTATTTGCTTTTTGTATTATTTTTAAAGACTGTAAAATTATTGTTCTTAAAATGTTTTGTAATACTTTAGAGCTTTTCTCCCTCTGAAAATGGGTTCCTACCCAGTCAGACTTTCCCGATCATCAAATGTCGATAATTAAATAAATTAATAAATAAATATATAATTAAATAAAGACAAAGAATGGCAGTGTTTCAAAACAGCGTGTATGAAGATGACATAACCGATATGTCCTTAAGCTAGCTATGAAAATAAGGTACGTAGGTAAAACTGGTGGGCGAAATGCAGAAGTCTAGGAAGTTATTAAAAGAAAGGAGTGCAGAAAGAAGTCGGAGATGGAAAATACAGGCCTTCTCACAAGATTTAACATAATAAATAAATAATTGCAGATCACCAAAAGCTGACTGCAATTAGCAGTCCAGCTTTTAACATTTCTTGTGAACTTTGTCAACACTTATCTGTTCTTTAAATAGCACTTATCTGTTTTGATGCATTTGAGACATGCACAAGAGATGAGCGTTAGGTTTTCTTGCAAAACTGAGCAGTCAAGGAAGGAAAGAAAAAATGCTCAGTATGATGACATACAGACAGAGAGAAATTCAAAAATGAAACCTTGGTTACTGTAGAGTTCTTCATTATGGCCTTGACCAAAAGGATTTCAGTTCATGAAACTGTTTAAAATCACTTTAGAGTGCTAGCAAATTGCAATAAATTAAGAAAGGAAGAAATTTATCATCTTGCTCGGAAACTAGCTCAGGGTTACAAATCAGACTTGCTTGTGGAGGTCTTTCTTGGTGAACTAGTGCAATTCATCAGCTTTGCCCAGGCAAAAGGATGTGACACACCAATCTCTCAAGCAGAAGGACTGTATAAGGAAGACATTCAGGAAATCTTTCAAAATGTTCTTTTAGCTCTTGTACAGGCAAAGTGTGATTCTGAAGAATGAGCTGATTTGAAAGAAGATGGGAGCAGAAGAAGTCTCATGTGAATTCAAATTTAGTTTTGGTTCCAAACTGAGGCTCATATTCTGTATCTTTCAGCCATAGATTACATTTTTTAACATAATTAAAATAAATTAATTTTAAAAAAGCCAATGTATCATTCTTCTTAATTTGCACAAAGCTGAAAGCTGCTTAGAGTTGGTTTACATTCCATTCCCTATGCAATTTATGTGAATAAGCTGTAAAATGTTTACAGGCTTACATGCTATAAGTGTCCAGTGGTCACACGGCTAGTGGTCATGTGACGCGAATGGTAAATTTAGGGGTCTTATTACCTCAGTCCTCACCCCAGCTTAATCTGTCCCTATTCTCCTGGCTGTAATATGATGTTCTCCTCCCTGGAGCTTATCTTTTATGGAAGAATAAATGGGCCATTAGAGGAAGAATGACAGAGGTTCAGCAGTGGAGGATAGGCCCCCTACCATGCAGAAAAAAGGCATATTTTCCATCAGGTTTAAAAAATAAATATATCAGAAGTATCTTGCTACATTATATATTGTTAGTTTCTGTGCTTCTGTATCAAAAATTATGGAATGAGTTAGAGGTTGTTTTATCTCATATTAGTTAATACTGTGGCACCTGCTTCCCATTTTTTCAAAGGCCTTAGCAACACATTTCTTGCTTTCTTCAGTAGTGTATCTGAGGAGGTGCCCATATTAGATCATTGCCACATTGTGTGCTATATCATCCTGGCACAAACTTCAAGATGCCACTAACGCTGAAGATTTCTCCTGCCACTGAGAATAAGCAGCCAGGGAGCAAGTCTATTTAGAGTCTATTTAGAGTTATGGGGAGTGTAGCCCCCCCCCTTTTTTTATGTGATATAGTATTATGTGATATAGTATTAGTCACAGCTTGATGTATTTGCTACAGCATTGGTAAGCAAGTCATTATTCCTCCCCTACCTGGAACATTCCTCTGGTACCCAAGATGTAACAAAATTGGTTTTGGTGGATGAATAAGTAAAGATTTATAGCCCTCTTGATTAAAAACATTTATTTATACCACTTTAGGAAGTCTGCCATTAATTTCCTACCCACTAATGTGGTATTGGCTACTTAGAACTGTTGACACCATTATTGCTGTTATTCTAATGTTTTTCATTTTTTTTTGCCCACTCACCCCCTTCCCTTGGCATCCAAATCATTTGGATACCACTGGTTTTCTATTTTCTCCTTTCATAGACCCCATTTAGTTAGCACATTCCTACTCACTGGGTGCATCCCCACTTACTTAAGAAATGTAGCTTTAATATCCTTACAGTATACTTAGGCCAGAGGCCAGAAGCAGACAATGAGGCAGCCGGGCAGCCATCATTAATGTAAACACTGGAGTCGAGAGCTGTACCTCAGAGGTGCAGCATGTAAAAATAATGTGCAGACACATCAGCTGATTCTACATGCAGCCTTTTCTAAACCAGGCCCTGCATCTTAGAATCACTTACTAGTAGCAGTGAAATAGCAAGCGACACTCAAAACATTCAAACATAAATTAAAAGGACACATATAACATTTCAAACACTCTTCCTTTAGAGATGACGGTTAGCTATGGAATTATGTGCAGGTGCCACTGTACACACTTTAAGTATTTTCATTGTTTCACTCACTATCTTACTATAATATGCATGATGTAAGTACTTATCAAATGCATTGTCTGTAATAAAGTAGGTCTATCTGTCCCTATCATATGTTACCTGTAATATACTTCCATGTATTGGTCTATCTATATCTATACGCTCAACTGTGCCCAGGTTGTGGTTAAAAAGGCTCTGTCAACCAGTCCACTTATTCGGTTATCAAAATGTAATAAATAATAAATAGATGTTTCACACTTTACACGTTGCTAATGAGTAGAAAGGAAATGTCCAAGTGGTCCAAGTAGGGGAAGAATGATAAAGGAAAAATGTCCCCTTATTTTTTCATGTCATCCACTGTTTCATAGCCTTTGTTATTTTTTGTCTGTAGCTTCAGGCCTCACTCCATCCCTAGGTAGTCCAACATTTCTATCTAAGACTCACCTATCAGGCATCATTGCTTGCTAGCAACAGTGTAACTTTAACGTTGTCTGGCAGTCGAACAGCTAGGATTTAAAATGAATTCGACAAAGACCTGAATAATGCTTTTTGGCACATCACCTAGAAATTATTAGATGTGTGCAAAGGAATGTGGACTGTATCTGACCCAGGAAAGCAGTCCACTGGTAATGGTCCAGAACAGGATTGCAATTATCTGGATGCCTCGTTGGACTCATCTTGAACTTTCTCCACCCATGTTTACAATTTATGATTAAATTAACTGACATGTTGCACCTTCAAAAAAGTAAACAATCTGCTGCCAAAGATGCCAAGTATACAACTGAAAAAGTACTGCTCTCACTCCTTCAGTATGTCCTTCTGATTATTGGTGCTACCCTCACCCACAACCAGCAAAGACTGCAGAGCTTAAAGAATGAAATCTGGTGAATTATAACAGATGGATGCAGAAGGCAACACCATTTCCTTACTATCAGTGAAACTGATGGACCACCCTTTACCTTCATGGTAATTCTCCTCCTTTGTAGCCAACTCCGTAAAATAATAACTCCTCAGCATGGTATCTCCTTGAGAAATGTGTTATCTGACAAATGCAGGTCTAGAAATCTGAAATCAAAAGATTCTTTGCTTACAGTTATTGTACATGTATAACACTCTGTCAATCAACTAATGCCTTCTCCTTTGGAGATTCAGCAGTCCTGAAGTCCTTCACCAGGGACATTAGGCTGTATGCCACTCTGCCTGCCTTCTCCATGGAACTCAAGCTTTTTCTTTTACAAAAGGCAACATGCTGTCACATAAGTATGTTTACTTATAGAGTTTGGCTTAGTTCTCATATGGATTTGCAGGTCCATGCTGGTATAAATTATACTAGTGCCCTTACTGATTTTTTTTCAGTGTATGTATATATATATATTCTATTTTTATACTAACGTAATGGGTTGGCAATAAAGGTTAAAAACTTTATCTTGCCTTATACTGCTTGTGCGTACCTTTTCCTGTGATTGTCTCTTTTATATTTACTGTGACTAGGGTATGTCTAAAAAGGGGGTCACTTAAAGATCGAGCTTACCTACCTGTCAGTAAAATAAAAAATAAAAAGGATAAATCCAATATACAATGATAGCCAAGTAGCTAATCAACCTCCATATGTTTGGGGTGGTGGAGGACACATACACGGCCAGAGAAAATCCATGCAGACACAAGGAGAACATATTAACTCTGCAAAGTCAGTGACTTGGAGTCAGGTTTGAACTCTGAGCTGTGAAGCAGAGATCATTACGCCACTATGCAGCCCTGATCATCAACCAAGATAGAGAATTCAAGTCATATTTTGCTTCCAAACTTTCCACTTTTAGAAGAGCAGATCCCTTCACAACCTTTCTTGTCACTGAACAAGGATTATAGCAACTGTCCCCATGTCCTTTATTTCTTCTTTCAGTCTCTTTGCAATTCACCTGACCACCTAACCATCCACTGCGAAACTGAGTTGAGATGCCTGTCCTGGAGATTTATATTTTCACAGGATGCGTCTTTAGGAGTCTTATACTTTTTTAATGCATGTCTCTCTTCTTTTCATTTTGTATTCTTCCAAGCAGTCTGGTTGCATGTAACTGTCACTTTGGCTACCATAATGTCTCAGTCGGTACCTTTACTTTGCTTCCTATCATTACTGCAAAACAGCTTATAGGATTTAAATCATGGTGTACATTTTGGGAGGGAGGAGTGGGTAGCATTTGTTGAGTTTAAACAACTGGTGACATATTCAGGGTAACTTTAACAACCCATAATACTCTGAAACAGTTTAATAATATTACCTATCATATTAAAATAAAGAGATGCTAGAAAAAGAGTGGGCATAGTTTGAAGATGCATACTAAATAGTTAAGGGAAGCTGCAAGGAAAGATTTTTTATTTAAATAGTGAATTACTAGAATAGCCTACAAGAAGGGGATGTAGCATCAAAAACTATGAAATAATTTAAGACTGCATATGGCAGACACAAAACAATTTTACAAAGAAGTAGAAAAACAGCTCTTGGTTGAAATATGACCAGTAGCCTATCCGGGAGGATGTGAGATGGGCTGGTTAACTGTTTTTTTTTATCTGCTGTTGAATCGACATTTCTGTGTTATATTTCTTCTCCTCATTATTTATCTGTGAGAGTATTTTGCAAGAAATTGGAATATTTTTCCCTTACCCTTCTACAAGTCACGGGGCACTGCTATAGCATTACTGCTGTATGTGGCAGCATTCAAAGATGCTGGAACATTAAATTATGACTTCACGGAGAAAGTAAGCAAGAGAGGTAGACGAGCACACAGCGCAGTCTGGCCATGTGTACCTTTATTAATAAGTAACTGAAATAAAGAGTACATTAATTAATAGTAGGCTAATTGCCCTTGTGGGCCATTTTAAGCCTAGCCAATTATCACATATGAGAATCAAACCCTGCACCTTTTATCTGCAAGGTAAACAACTTAACCCTTTTGCCAACCTCCCAACCAGAATTAAGAATGGAATATATGTAGCCGTGTTTGTCAGAGTTTGCTTGGGTATTGTAGCAAGGTTAAGCACGAAAATAACCCAGGTTAAAAACCTTTTATTTGAAGTGCTTTTCGTTTGTTGGAATATGCACACTTCTTCAGAAAATGTATTCCAGCAAATGAAAAGTGCTTCAAATAAAAGTTTTTTAACCTGGGTTATTTTTGTGCTTAACCTTGCTACAGTGCCTATTTTCCTGGTTGGTGTTTCAGCTATAACAGTTTGTCTTACTTGGGTATTGTTAGATTTATTTACTTATTTGTTTGCATTTGTTTACTGGGAAAGTCCAGATGGGCAAAGAAGCCCCTTTCGGTGGAGGTCCAAGGAGAAAAGCTCCATCGGAATATAACATAGATTACTTTATGTAGTATTCATTTACAGAAAAAAAAATCTCCAGTGTGTAATAAAATGACAGAATGACAGCCGCACAGAAAGGTCATATTTTACAGTAAGTTGAAAATATATGTTACAGAGCTACTAATAAAAGTTATACAACATTTAAATATATACATAAATTGTATCAGCAGCACAAGCAGTGTTGAGATTAATAAATGTAATAGCGGGCAGTGAGATACAGATGCTTTATCTTACATGGAGAGCTGTGATATAGGTAGATTGGAAGTAAAAAGGGAAAACACATACAATTATGCTGTAGTGTCAAATGTAGATGTTTGAGTTAGGATAGTCAATAAAGTGGCCATTTTATAGGCAGTTTATGTAATAAGTAAAAGAAGTAGCAGCTTTCTGCAGAGAAGAGCAGTCAATGTAAAAATGGGAGAAATAAACCAGTTAAAACATTTATGGAAAATAAAATACAAATACAGAATGTAAAAGGCAGAAGTGGCTAAGTAGATAACATGAAAACAGGTAAGGTTGAAAATTAGAATTTAAAGCTCAAAATATAAGGGCACCAAAAGTACTGCTTTTCTATATTATGTTTGCTTTTCCAAGCATATAAACAGTGTACAGATCCTTTCAGGTGAATAGATAATGATAATGATAATTTCCATGTACTTCATGCATAATGTTTGCAGCATCAAAACTGTTGCATTTGCTGAAAATAGAACTTGAATGAAACCAAAAAGGTGCAAACAAACCAACAAAGAACATAAATGCATCTGATCTCTGAAGTGAGATATACTTATTACTTAATTAGCTATAAGTCTGGTAATGCATGCACTATATATCTCTAATTGCTTATTTAGGGTATGCCTGTGCCATGCTGTATGTCACATTATGGAGGAAAGGTTGGTGGGTATATGTGAATATATATGCATTGGTTAAGGATACATGGGAGCTTCTGTGTGCACATGTGACATTTTCAGCTGCTTCTCTGCTGCCTACATCTATACCTCATGTTTTATTTGTTTATGCCTTCCCACCATTGTATGCTGTTTTCCTCCAAACTACTATCCTTTTTCCCTTATCACCTTATCTGGCATCACACAACAGCACAGTATCATTTACCTTCAGTATTTACTGAGTCTATGCAGCACTTATTCCTTTCAATTACACTTTGCTGTTTTTTTTTCTGCTGAATATCAACCCTTCCTGGGCAATTTCTGGCACAACCACATATATATGATGTGCTAAATTCTTACATTTGTATTATAAAATAATGCCTGCAGTAGTCCTAAACAATGATATTCTGTTGTGCTTTGCCTATTTTTTCCCACTTCAAGATTAAATATATATAACCAACTGTATGTTGGTTAGTCTGGCATTTGGCACAGAGGATGTGACGTCCCCACTCTGGGCCAGTAATCAAGGAGCCTCAGTCCTCACCACTGACACTAGAGAGGGAGGTTCACTTGGAACAAAAATGGATATGACCAGTATTTCTAGATGCAGCTCTCTGCATCAAGCACAATTTCCTTTAAGAGCACACAGGGAACACACTCAGTCTGGGGTCTGGGTTTCTCTATCTGTCTCCCTCCCCAATAAGACTCCCCACTGGTACAGCTGTATGGTTGAGTCCTCAGCTGAATGTCCACGCCAAGTCCTCCAGTACCTTCTCTGTGAAACCAGTGCATCATGTCCAGGCTCCAAGTAGCTGACATACACACACTTTGAGATTTGATTTTCACACACACACACACACACACACACACACACACACACACACACACACACACACACACACACACACACACACACACACACACACACACACACACCTGGGAAAGGATGGCACAGTTTTACTAGCTATGCCCCCCTTCTGCCCAGACTGTAAGGTAATTTCTCTGCCAACAGACACCCCAAAGCCAGCTACTCTAAGACTGTTGTAAGGGTAACCAATTATACTGAGTGAAATTAATATTAATACAAATGATAATGTTGACCAAACTGCCAGGCTTTCAGGAGTGTTCACAGTGTCACCAATTTATATAAGTACTCTCAAAGGTTAAAATGTTCTCTAAATGAGCAGCCACAATGAAAAGTTTAAATATATTTAATAATAAATAATAAAAGAACATGAAAATACTAAATATCTATTTACAATAAATGCCAGAATTTCAATCACAGGAAATACTATAAATAACACAAGTGGATGGGTTCACACAGTTACAGAAAAATAATACTTAACTAATCTTACTATATTTTCCTGACTGTTCTAAAGAATTGTTATTCCCTGGTTACTTACCAGAGCAAGGCAAGATGAAGTAGCTGAAAGATCCTTCTTTGTCAGGTTTCAAAAACAGAGTGCCCTGAGACTTCAGTCTCACCTAGTATTAAACATTATTTTGTCCTAGATTACAGAATGACATCACATACATCTGGTCATCTGACTTCTGGTTCCCATGCTTCTCCCTTGGCTGTCAGGATTTATCACATATGTGTCAATAATACACACACAGAGCCTTGCTAAGATCTGCTACATCTCCTGGAAGTCATAAAACAATTTCAGACCTCCACCCTTCCAGAGTAGCAATTAGCTCACACCAATGACAGTGCAAGAAGCTTCCTAAAGCAGACTTTTTGTCTCTGGCTGCATTTAGAACTGTAATATACAATCCTTATGGCCTAAATTAAGTAATTTAATTTATTACTATTTTTCAAAGTCAGGTGGTTTGAGATTAACCTCTTCTCTTCCAGTATCCTGTGTTACAATATATGCATCTCAACAGTTACAATAATACATATACATTTCTTTCTCTGTTCAGAAGGACACACTGTTGATACATTTTTAACACAAGCAACTTTACAAATACATTTTCAACAAAAGCATTGTACAAATCAGTTTGATGTTCAAATGACATATAATTATTTACAAAATTCCAGCTAGCTGTGCTGGCATTTGTTACACATCCACTGCCCTACTTCTCCTGGCTTAGCTGGCAATACAGTTCAATAAAAAATGGACTTCCAAACCATTAAAATTACTTTAATACTTCAATAACTTAATAACAAATCACAGAACTTTAGGGGAAAACCCTTTATCAGTGTGCTATTATTCCATAAACTTTATTTATTTTATTTATTTTATTTAACATTTGTTGACCGGGAATGTCCGATTAGGTTCCACAGAGCCTGTTTTCAGCAGAGGCCCGGGGAGAACAAACTTTCCTCATATTTAAATACAACTTTAAAAAAGTCAGTAACCCAGTCCAATCAAATATTACAATAATTAACAATTTAAAGGAATAACACATACATTCAAGTTCTTAAATACATTTGCTTATATTTCAAGAAAGGCTTAATGCTACTTGCAGCATTAATTCCTAGGGAGTAATTTGCTTCTAATCTTTTTATCCAGCTATATTCACTTACTTCAAGTTTATTGTTTATATCTCCACCCCTCATATTTTTGTAAACAATATCTATCACCCTAAATTTAAAATTATGATGTAGTCCCTAGTTGGCTACATGCTTAGCCAAAGCATTAGAACCAACATTTCTTTTAATATCTGACTGATGTTCAATAATACGCTCTTTCAACTTCCTAGTAGATTTGTCTACATAAAAAGCTGAACGTTGAACTTATGTCACAACACATTTAAATGTAAATTTTCTACCAGTTTTAAGATGTATAAATTCATCACTATTCATAATGTATTTACATGCACATCAATTATAGCAAGGAACATTTCCTGGTGTTTCACCTATAAAGGTCTTATTACTAGATTTCATGTCTTTATAACATAATTTCTTCTTTAAATTACCACAATTTCTATATGTAAATACTGGTTTATCTCTTATAATCCTTAGTAATTCTGGTATAGCCTCCAGAATTCTCCAGTTACTAGATATATCTTCTTAACTCCATTAGTTTTCCTATTAAATGTTGTTACATATCATACATTTTTTACTCCTATTTTTACTACTTCCCATTACTTTACCAATGCATTTTCAACACAAGCATCTGTACAAATCAGTTTGGTATACAAATGACGTATAATTCTTTACTAAGTTCCAGCTAGCTTTGCTGGCATATGTTACACATCCACTGCCCTACTTCTTCTGGTTTAGCTGGCAATACCTCACATTGTCACAGAGAGTTAAGGCTGTAAACTGCACTTCCTGCAGAACAGGGTTTGATCCATATAACCCTCAACTGCCTACTATGTGACAGACAATAAGCAAGTCACTTAACCAGAACTGGGTTGTTCCTGAAAAGGGATTGTGGGCCTTCCTGGTTAGCAAATGGGTATTGTTATGTCTGCCCAGAAACATAATTGTGTGGAAGGAAGGCCTCAGTGATAACATTGTGTAATGCCCCTGGCATAGCCAGGCTTGTCTTGCATTTTATGACAAGTAAATTGCACAATAATTCAGAAACTGCTTTTGTGTGCATCAAAAGATACACTAGGAGCAGACAGCATGACACAGGCATGGAATATGTTGGTCTCTACCCCCCCCCCCCAAAATAAAACACTGTTTAGCACAGCAGGGGATTTTGTGACCCACATAACGTTTCTACTACCGGGGGTAGGAATGTTCATTGATAAATGAATGCTGCATGATTGTGTCTGGAGGAAAGAGGGACTATAGTCTCATGGTCTTCCTCTCATCTGTACTGTGGCCAGGAGGAGTAAATGAACATTCAGATCTTTTCTGACCTGTTTACTTTCTTAGCACTTGTATCATACAGAAAGGATTAAGATCCCAAAACGTATAGCATCCACTTGTATTAAACTTCTTTATCACATTTATAAAGTAGCATATGTCTAAAAAGTATAGCATCCACTTGTGTTAAGACTTTTTTATCAAGCTAAAATGTAAGAAACCTACAGAGAATCACAAAAACAAATCCAAAAGAGAGAATCCTAGACTTTTTCTGCACTTGATGAGTATGATATTAAGGTGTATGCGGCTTTTGTGGAAACCAAAGAAATGCAAGCAACTGATTTTTCTATTGTTTGTTGAGATACTGGACATGGGAGATGGGGGTAGTGTGAATAAGGCTGAATGTATAATATATAATATGCTGCTCAAGGGAAACTCAGTTTGAAAGGATAAAAAGTGAAAATCTTCTGCAACCCCCAAATGTATCATAAGATACAAGACACATATACTAAACAAGTATTTGTTATTGTTGAAAATATCCAGTAGAGATGAACAAACAGCATTAGCACTCAAAGGTGTGTGTGTGTGTGTGTGTGTGTGTGTGTGTGTGTGTGTGTGTGTGTGTGTGTGTGTGTGTGTGTGTGTGTGTGTGAGAGAGAGATATCAATCAACAAACTGAGGTCATATGAGACAATAAAGAAGTTGAAATGTGTGTGTGTGTGTGTGTGAGAGAGAGATATCAATCAACAAACTGAGGTCATATGAGACAATAAAGAAGTTGAAATCAATATTTCAATTGTCCATTGCATTCTAAAAAAAATTATTATACAATATTGTTTGTATGTATCATTCAACAAGCTGAAGAAATATGATTCATTGAAGAAGCTGAAACTAATTTTGTAATTCTCCACAATACTGTGTGTGTGTATGTGTGTGTGTGAGAGAGAGAGAGAGATACAGAGATCAATCAATAAACTGAGGTCATATGAAGCAATGAAAGAAGTTGAAATTAATATTTCAATTCTCCATTGCATTCCAACCAATTTGATTCTACAATATTGTTTGTGTGTGTCAGTCAACAAGCTGAAGAAATACGATTCAGTGAAGAAACTGAAATTAATTTTATAATTTTCCACAATATTGTATGTGTGTGCGTGCGCGCGTGCGTGCGTGCGTGCGTGCGTGCGTGCGTGTGTGTGTGTGTGTGTGTGTGTGCAGAAGTTGAGGGGATGTTTGTCAAGATGAAAAGAGGACTGTTGTTATTAACTGGGACTCATGAAAATGGCTGCATGGCACAAATAACCCAGACTTCCTTACTCAGGATGGTAGCCATATAATACTTCTGGGAGAAGAGTCAGTGAGATTCACAAATGCCACTCTGCCAGCAGTATTACATAGTGCAGGCCACCGTAAAGGACATAAACCAGTTTGGACTATGCAGCAAGGCATAGGATAACAAATTGCAAATCAACGTTCTGCTTTGCTATATTACAACTCCTATCTTGTTCATATTTCCTGCAATTGTTTGCTGCTAGTTAGTGAACTAGGGAGGGGGCCCAACCTCATGTATGTCACTTCCTTAGTAAATGGTTCTTTTCCCAGCAACAGCATGCTATGCAGTAGAATATACATAGCATAATGTTCCACCATACTGTGCAAGTCCTGCATCACCATAGTAAGCAGGAAATGCCTCAGCATCCAGGCTCATTTCCTGCAATTGTATTATAATATATATATATATATATATATATATATATATATATATATATATATATATATATATATATATATTATATACATAGACACACACACACACACACACACACACACATATATAAACACAGACAAACAAATGCACACACCGCTGGACTTCACTGTAAACTGCAAGGTTTAGGGCATCATGGCTTCCCAATGGCATAAAAATTAACTGCACCATTGATGTCTAAGAATCACATCTGGAGTGCTGAGTTATTATCTGACACTCCAGCATCGAGAGTCTTTGTAATTAATGTTCTATTTCAGTTGTTTCGCTATGCTTCATTATTCCACAACATATAGGTGGCAAACAGAAGGTTACTTACTATACTGTGCTCAGATGCATGGTGCAGAAGGTTACTTACTATACTGTGCTTGGATGCACAGTGCAGAAGGTTACTTACTATACTGTTCTCGGATGCATGGTGCAGAAAATTACTTACCATACTGTGCTCAGATGCATGCTGCAGAAGGTTTCTTACCATACTGTGCTCGGATGCACGGTGCAGAAGGTTACTTACCATACTGTGCTCGGATGCACAGCTCATAGTACCACTTAGCTTATTTAGTCTTATGCTGTGGAAGAACGGGTGCCTCATGAATCTCACCCACAGTTTATATTTCAAGACATTACATGCCTGAGGTGCTTAGAAGGAACAGCTACTGCAAACAGCTGACTTCAAGAGAGAAAATGAAATATATGTTTAAAAATAAAGGTGATAGTTGTAGTTGTTCTCTGTGGTACTAATTTAAATATTTTACTGTATTGTTTTGCAATGGACCTTCTTGAAGAAAAGTATGACAATATTTATGGTTGGACTGGAAGAAGATTTTGTATAGAAATAGCAAAATATATTTTTGTGGGCAATTTGTTATGAACCTAAAATGAAGCCACTGCAATATTCATAGCATACAGGAAAGAAATTGGTGTGGGTATATTCTTTGTTCAGGAAGATAATATTAAAACAAGAACAAATGTAGTGATTGGCAGGAATGAAGCCCCGATCATGATCCAGATGACCCATGTTTGATTAACAGTGTGGCCACTGGAAAAGTGTGATTGGGAGGGTGGGAGTAAACAGTTTATGCCAGCTCACTCATCACAGGGGGAAAAGTCCAAGTGGAGGTTTGGATGACAACAGTGGCTAGTGACCAGTGGCCAGTGACAGTAGTCCTCACGATGGATCATGTGGAAACACGTGCACATTAGGGTAATGAATCAAACACCACATGGTGCCACAGTGCTCACTTCAATCACATCAGGTGTCTGTCTCTTCCTGATTATATGCAGTGCCATACATTTTTTAGCTTGCAATAATTTCATACTCCAGATATCAACATAGTATTTTTACACTGCCTCACGCAAGCATAACAAAAAAAAAAATCAAATAAAAAGCAGGAAATTATTTTGGGAAGTCTCCTTCTGTGCTGGAAATGAAGAATTTTGACCATGATCTGAAAATTATCACATCTGAGAGCTTACAAAATGTCATAAGAACATAGAAACATTACTAGGCAAACAATCACAGGAACCATGAGATGCATATCCATATACACCTTTAAGTAGATACACTTAAAAGTCCTTGTCACCCTTTAAACCCTTTTTAATAGTGCTCACCTCACAAATCAAACAGGGCCATACATGGTAACCCTAGTTTCAATTTTCATCTCCCAGTCACCTATCAAAACTAGTACTTTGCTTCACCTGTATGGCTACTTTTTCCATCATTTGGGATTATGTTGAAATAGGAATCTATCTCTCCAATGTCATGTTTATTTGTTGGTATTAGAGTTAGGTCCTTAGTACAGAACCTTTTAGACCCACTGGTTGTGCAAAGAAATAGGTCAAATAGGACTGGGTCTTTATGGATCAAAAAGCAAGATACGGGTTACTTCAGAGCAGCTAGAAGGCTACTGAGTGTAAGGAGAGCTGTGCTAATCTGTCAGTATAGTGGAAGGATGTAAGGCCTTATGTTTTCTTTGTTAAAAATTGTTGGAGCCTTTCCAGCTGAGAGATATGCTTAGATCTGATCACACCAAATGCAGCATTGATGATGGATCTGATAAGGGAAGTGTGCAGTGGTAAGATGTTAAGATGACTTCTCGTGACCTTATAGGTTCATAGGTGTTTACTAGGCTAATGACCACAAGGGCCTTTATAAGCCTAGCCATGCATCCCAAATCTCTCACAAGTTTTGGTACCCTTGGTAAGTGTAAGCAGAGGCTTGGGAGATTAAACATTTACAAGCAGGGGCCTGGGAGATGAACCATTTACAGGCTGCCTGTGTCCATTAGAGACACAGGTGCCAAATCAGGGATGACGTTCCTGTTCCCCATTCAGTTGTCCAAGCTGCACTTGAATTGGGTTAGGGAGGAAATCTGTTTCACATGGATGGGGAGCCTGTTCCAGAGACAGGGTAGTCTCTGGGATATATACTTATCTCTCCAGCAGGTTCTATTTATATCACAGGCAAGGTTTAAGTATTTAGAATGGGTAATTCTGGCACTGTTTGTTTTGTGGATATGCAGGAGGTCCATCAGAGTGGAGTCTGACAATGTCTTGTATGCTAGGCATAGAACCCCCCTCAAGAGCCTGTAGGAGACAGAATACAAGGATAGGGCCTTGAGGCAGTCTGCATAGGACATTTTACTTACACCCTGTATTCTTTTAGTGAGGTCCTGGGTTCTAGTACAGGGTGTGTAACCTATTTTTACTGTTGTTCACTCTCACTTATAACACTTGAGGTAGTGGAACTTTGTCTCAGGATGTGACTTTGGAAGGGTATTTTATCTGCTGGTATAAAAATATTACATTTCAGTTGAATCTCTGCTTATCTTGCTGAGCTCCATTTGTGCCTGTGGAGAGTACTTCTCAAACAATCTGAATTTCAGAGCTACATAATTATATTTTGCACACTTTATCTAATTGTTCAGTGTTTCTTATCAACACTGCACTGGTTGTATTTATTTGCTTATCAGTACTGCATTTTTTTATTATTTATTTGTGTAACAGTTCTGCACTACTTTACTGCACTGTTTTTTATTTATTTTTTTGACTGAATTATTTACTTTTCTGTGTCTCCATTTATATAATTGCTGATCTGTGGCTGAATTTTTGTATAGTTTGTGGCTTTTGCTGTTGCCTGCCCCTACTGTAAATTTGATAAGGGACACTCCTCCCAGTCCCATCTCATTAGCTCATTCTACCTAATACATAAGATCATTTGGGAAGGTCAGACCACTTTAGTTCCTTAATCTTGAATTTTCTTCTGTTCCTCCTCTCTCCCTTTCCACTTTACTAACAAAAAACAGCACTTTATTCAACTTCTTTTACTGTATTTGTGTTTCCTCCTCCTGCTCCATTACTTCATCTTGATTTTTCTGCTACTTGCTGCAGCTTGTTCTCTAAAGTGTTCAATTGCATATTTTCTGTTGCATTTGTTACTTGTTTATAGCCTGTTTAAATTGTAAGTGTTATTCTAAGCCTCTTAGTTTTGGTTTAAGCACTTGGGCTTTAGGCTAACCCCTTAGCTCTCCCTGGCCTTCTCTCTCAGATTCTGAAAAATATGGATGGACAGTTTCCTACAGTTTCTCCTGCCAGTCTGGTTTATATGAGTATCCTGAGACAGTGTAGCAACTGCCTTATGTACACAGAAAACCACCTACTACTACCACCTAGGAACACAATTTGTGAGAGATGCAATTACATTAGGACCTAGAGTCCAAGCTCTCTCTCTCACAAGCCAGTATATATCTGGCACTGAGAAGGTTGTCAACACAATCACTACACCTCAAACACCACCCACACCTACACAAAACACACCCACATATGTGGAGGTCCTCAACAAAAACATACCCAAACAAGGGTGATATATGAGGCAAAAACACACACGATGTCCACAGGCCTCCACACCATATACCATGCATAGTTCATACACCTGTGTCTCACAACCATTAAGGCTTAACCATAAACTCAACATATTAGTTATAAGTGACTCCATTGTGAGACACACAGATGTGCCTCTCACCAGACTGGATAAGGAGAAAGTCATGGTTAGTTGTCTGTCAGGAGCCAGAATTCACCATATCACACATGCACTCAAGTCTTTCAACAACATGTATTGTTATGACTCTGTTATAGTCCATGTTGGTGTGAATGACTTGAGATGTACCTCCCTGGACTATATGAAGAGAGACATGATTGAACTCACTGAATATGTGTCCCAGGCAGGTATGGCCCTAGCCTTAAGCAGCATTCTACTGTCATGCAGAATGATGCCTGAATACAAACAGAAAATGATTGACTTTAGCAATTGGCTTAGTTTCTGGTGTCATTCCAGGGGGAATCCAGTACCTGACAGCCTGGGAAGATATGATCGACAGACCATGATGCTTTGCCAGAGATGGCCTGCATCTGTCTCACCTGGGCTTCAGGATTCTGGCAAAGGCTCTTGCCTCCCCTATGGTGCCTTTTTTAGGAAAAGTGATGAGGTTAAAACTATCAGCATAAAAATTTCAACAAAACACAAATTAAAGGTCATGCTGCTAAACGCTAGGAGTCTAAACATGAAACTGCACTCATTGCTAGCATTCATAACCCTGGAAAATACTGATATCTGTGCAGTCACAGAAACCTGGTTCAAAGCTGCAGAGAGCACCTCAGCCTTACCTGGTTACTCATCCTATCATACATTCAGACCCCAAACTGTGGGTAGTAAAGCCAAAGGAGGTAGAATTTCAATATATATTAAAGACAAACACACCTCCAGGCTGGTCAAACAGTATGATGCACAGGGGACACTCCAGGTGCAGTTAACTATTGACAAGACCCCTATACAAATCATAGCTAGCTACCGGTCCTCAAATGTGACCCAAGATGCCCAAACTACCTATCTAGACCTCTTCAAATCTATCAAGATTCAACTCTTTACCCTGATCCTGGGTGACTTTAACTACCCAAACATATACTGGAAGAACTATTCTTGCCAGAACACAAATGCCCAGAGATTCCTCAATTTTGTCAATGCAAATGCTATGAAACAGCTAGTCAATACACCCACAAGAGGTGATAATATCTTGGACTTGGTATTAACCAATATGAGTAACAACTGCAGCATCCCTGCAGTATCATCCTCCCTTGTAAGATCCGACCATAAAGCAGTCACGTTCGAAGTCACCATCTCCCCCGACCCCCCTCTAGCTAGGGTCAATCAAAAAAACTTCTCCAAAGCTGATTACAACCTCCTGAGGGATGGTATAAACAGCTTCACATCCCCTCCCCCTCTCTAGGAACTGGCACCAGTATCCAAAACTGTACCAGATTACTATACAAGCATTTATATAGATGCATGGAATCAGGAATACCTGACAGGAATAAATCATCCTCCGCAAGGAAGAGTAAACCCGTCTGCTGGACATCTGCAATAAATTAACTCTATAACAAAAGAAAAAAATTGATGTCCAGGAACAAGAAGGAGCAGGTGCCCAATTGGAAGCAATCTCTCCTTAGCCTAAACAAACAAATAAGAGCACTAGTGAAATACTTCAAAGCAAACTTCAAGTCTAAATTGGCCACATCTACTAGAGACAATCATAAGGCCTTCTTCACATATGTCCGTAATCTCAAAGGTAGCACCCAGATCTGTTCAGAACTGGTGGTCAAGGACAGCACATATAGAAATGCCGTAGATATAGCAAACTTGCTGGCTGACAGATTCAGTGAAAATTTCACCCCTCTGTCCCCCAATCAGTAAATCAGGACATTCCCAATACCTACCCTCTTCCCCTTATATCTAGGGATCAGGTCATCACTGCTCTCTCAAAGGCAAAAAATACAGCCTCCAAATGACCTGATAACATCCCAGGCTGCATCCTACATGAACTCAGGCAGGAACTTGCAGCACCATTAGGCGCCCTATTCAACCAAAGCCTGAGTACCGGTTTTGTCCCAGCTGAGTGGAGGATAGCCACTGTCACCCTTTACACAAAGGTGGAGCATCCACAGATCCAGGAAATTATAGACCCATCAGCCAAACTAGCCTGATCTGCAAGGCCATGGAACAGATTATCATGGACTTCATTAACAAGGACATTGGCAACCTCCAAACACTCAATCCCACACAGTTTGACTTCATCAAGGGGAGGTCATGTCTGTTAAATTTGGTCAACTTTTTTGAGACAGTCACCAAAGCCATGGATGAGGGGAAGACAGTGCACACCGCCTACCTTCACCTGGCCAAAGTCTTTGACACTATTCCCCACTCAGGCATAATAGATAAACTCTCTCAACTAGGAATCAATCCATATGTTACCAGATGGGTAGCCAACTGGCTCACTGATAGAACCCACCTAGTCAAAATAAGGGAAGCCACCTCAAGCAGTAGACCCATATCAAGTGGCATACCCTAGGGTTCAGTCTTGGGGCCTCTGTTATTTGGGATATACTTTTCTGAGGTACAGATCAAAACCAGTGAGCTATGGCTGACTAAGTTTGCAGATGACTGCAAGTTGAGAGCTGTCATCAATTCCCCTAGTGATGTGGACATCCTCCAAGAGGATCTCACCCAAACAAATGACTGGTGTCAGAAACATGGCCTCAAGCTGAACACAAAAAAATGCATCATAATTCCCTGTGGGGAGGGAGATGTCCCCACAAATTATCATGTTAATAACAACGTTCTAAGCATGCAGTCAATCGTGAGGGACTTGGGCAACCAGATTGATAGCAGCCTGACTTTTGACCACCATGTTGCTTCCATTGTACGGAAAGCTTTCTACATGGCCCACCTCATAAGTAAGGGTATCTCATCCAGGGACAAGGAGGTCATACCGAGGTCATAACATCCCTGTATTCTTCCCTTATAAGGCCCATTATTGAGTACAATGCTCTATTTGGCTTGTACCTCGCAAAGCACATGCAGCAGCTGTAGAGACCACAAAGGTTCCTCACCTGGAGAATCCAGGGCCTCAAAAATCAACCATACACAGATAGGCTAAAAGCTCTATCCATCTACTCTGTTTCATACAGACTTCTCAGAGGTGACCTCTGTCTGGCATACAAAGCAATCTTGAACTCCACCTTGATGGGACTGTTGCATATCCGCAAGTCAAGCTCCACTCGAGTAACCCTCATATGTGACCTCAACCTGGTCTGTGACATCAATAGGACTTGCTGGCGGGACATATTTGTGTCCCAGAGACTCCCTCATCTATGGAATAGACTCCCTCTCCATGTCAAGTAGAGTACTTCTTTACCCCTTTTTAAGCACAATCTTGATAACTGGATGGGAAGTAGAAAATACATCCCTGGGATTCCATCCATGTCCCTGTTGGACAGGGGCACTGGGTGCTGATTTGTCTATGCATGGGCTAAACTCTTGGCTAGGCTTATAAGGGCTTCAGGGCCAATAGCCTAGTAACTTCCTATGATCCTATGAAATTATATGTATGAGGGATAAGACACCCTTATTGTATTTTCAGATGTATGACTGATGGTATACTGTCTACTACATTTCTGTAAGTATAATTCTGCTATCTGGACTTGGATGGCCTTTGCAATTAAATAAGACACATACACAACTGGATTCTATATACAAGAACCTTGTGAGATTACACGCATACATGTGTAACACCTCAAACTGTCAGCTGTATTTATGTATGATTCCTGGCAATGTCTAAACAGCACTTTATTCTGTGTCAAAGATGGAAAATCAACACTTTGGAAGAAAATGTTTTGTCCCTTATGCCTAGGTTTGAATCCCACACTTTAAAAATCAGTTTTATCAGTGTATAAAGCCAAGAACAAATGTGTCAGGTCATGACATTTATGCCTCAGTGCATGCCTGCAAACTTAACTCACCTAACAGTTACCTTACAATTTTTAATGCATATTTCCAAGCTACATCAGCAGACATCCTTCAAACTGAGTTCAAGTGTCAGACTAATCTTCCTATTTCAAATATTTATGTCATCTCTGCTTGGCACTGCTGCTCTCTGCTTAACATCACCGTTGGCATCATTGCTTGGGTTTGCACACTACCAGCAAATGTGATCACTGGAATTGACAGGAAAGTATAATTTTCCATTGCTGTAGAATGGGTGTTAGATATGTCTGGAGTTAGTGGGGAAGCTGCCCAGTTTAGGGCACAAAGGTAAGCTGTCCAGGAGTCCAGGATATTTATTGGACTCTTGGTAAAGCACCACAGCTAAAGGATTCTGCAAGGGGACTATTCTGGTTCCCAGTCAAAGTCTGAGGCATGGAGTAGTTTGTCTCAGGCTGTATCAAGTGCTACTGGCATCCCACACACTGAAGAGCAGTGTAGGCATCATTTTAATGACCTACACAGGAACAAAAAGGATACCTTCAACCATTGGTTGACTGAATTTGAGACTGCAAACATCCCACAGCTGTGTAAGTATGACAATAAGAGTGTATTCAGAATACTTAGAAAGCTAAATATAGGCAAGACTGGTATGCATAATGCTATTCTGCTCTTTTCTGTTCTTTCCCCAGCTAATGCCGACATACAGTTCAATGGACATGCTCATGCTGCTCGAATGAAAGGACTGAGGGAAGCAAGTGGCACGTATGCAGCACAAGAGAAGTATTATTGTAGCTTTAAAAGATAGAAATGGATTTTTAGTTTTTTTATACAGTAGTAGCAAATTGAGCATGCATATCCTAACTGTAAAGCAAGTATGCATGCATTAGTCTGTAGCACAAACCAACTTTAAGAGTGAAATATAAGACTGTAGGCAGAGGTCCTGGATTAAAATACCATGAGTCACAACTATACAGTATTGCATATCTTCAATAATATTTAGATTATATTAAACTCTGTACAGGTGGCATAAATGCCCTTCTAACTGTAATATGTATAATTAGAGCATGCATATGTGCAATATATACACATTTTAAGGATTATTTTCAAAAATCTGTAGATATAGAGTGTATTTGTTAGGATGTATACTTAAATGTAATACTTCAGATAAAACAGTTGCATAACTGTATTAATAAATTGTATGTCACATATGATGGTACTAATTTTATCTCTTTTATTTTTCCTCTCACCCCAACCCTTATCTCTCTTTTTTTTATTTTCTATTATGTGGCGTCAAAATGTCTCCATGTCATCCATATGTACCAAATCACTAAATGCTACACTCCACAGCAAGAAAGGCCAGCCCCAGTAGATCAGCCTGCCCCTGGTCCACCAGTTTCAGTACTAATGCAAAGCATGTCTAGAAGCCAACTTGGCAGCATTGCCTCTACTGCCCCTGCACTACCTCCACCCTCAGGTAGTACTGCTCTGGCAGCTGGTGCAATGGTACCCTCCAGGAGCAGTGGCAGAGGTGGGTATTTCATCACCTGCCAGGAGTTGGTGCATAGGGTCATGCACTGCACCACTGGTGTACACCTACGCCAGGTGAAGAAGCTGCTCTCCCTCATGGTACATAGTAGAAGACATCAAGCACTCCAGCCACCAGCAGAGTAAGGAGACAATGATGACAGTCCAGTGGGTGAGGACTCGATTCTCACTGTCTCCATGTTTGATGGGCATGAACCTATATTGTCCCTTCCCTTATCCCAATAATGGTGTTCCCCAACCTTTTGTGTCCCTCACTATCCCTGTGTCTTGTTTGTTTGTATTTATTTCCTCACCTGCCCAACTTACCTGACCCAGAAATACCTACGTTCCTTACTCAGCATTCTTCTCTCACTGAATTAAATAAAACAAATGGGCACCTGTCCCATAAAAAATATAATCCCATACACAGCTCTCCATTTTGCACATGTGTCTTCTTGACACACTTGGTTCAGTCCAATTGGCTATACAACATAATTTCATTGTTGCCACCCCTGTCTGTTGAGGTGACAGTCCAATTTCAGCTAATATTCTGCACATATTATCAGTTTTTACTGAAGAAATGGATAGCTATGGTTCTTTACTACCTCCCTCATGCACATTCTGTATTGCTTTCTGTTTGATCTTCGCCCTGCTTGCTCCCCATTTCACCACTTTCCTATCTACCCCATTTTAACACTTATAATATGGTCAAAAAATAGACTCACACACAACACACACAAGTACCAGAATAAGCAATGGATCCCTTCACTTTTTGGCCTTTATGTTTGCGCAGCTCTACCAACTGTGGTTACCTCTGCACAATGCCACTTAACCCTGCTGTGCTACATCAACACACACAATAACAAGCTGAATGTACTATAAAAATAATGCCATTGCATTATCACTGTTTATTTAAACGTATTACATACATCTGGATTCAAACCCAGTATCATCTGGGCTCAAAAACAAATGTGTCAATGCATTTACACTGCTGCCACAGAGTCAGCTAAGCAGCAATTGTGCTTCATACACTCAATACTAACTCTCAGACATTTAGCAATGGGGCTTGCGTTTGTGTACTGCTTAACAATGCACAAACAGGGAATGTAATCTATCATTTTACTCAGATTTTTGCCATGGTCAATTGAGTATTCACCTGTGACATATGCATTCTATGTACTGATCATGTTGATCTATTGTATTGAATGTACTGATGTTGTATATTGTATGCATTGTGTATTTTAGTGTGGAGCTTTTCTCCCCTAGCCTCCATTGAAATGGGCTCACTATGGCCCAAAGGACCATTCCAGTAAGCAGATGTAAATAAATAAATAAATGTGCATCTCACATATGCAAACACTTTTCCAACCATTGTGCAAAACCGCTGCTTGCCACTGCGTTCTGCAAAGTCACTATTAGCATGTATTACAGCTGTTTACTGTCCATTTACTCTTCATGCCATGAAACTACATGTGGAAACATAATCTGAAAGCCCTCTCTAACAATATGTCACATATTTACAATGGAGCCATGTGTTAACTTCCCCATGCACTGCAACCCTGGTCTCTCAGTACTTGTTCACAAATATATCAACTACACTACATAAGTTAATAACAAATGTTGTGTGATATGCAATGCACATCAATCTGCTAACATGCAGAACTAGAACTATCTTCACAGTTGGACATGCCTACACATCCATCAATTGACCCTGGAAACTATCAGCCCATAAGCCCAATTAGCCTTATCTGCAAGGCTATGGAAAGAATCATCATGGACCTTATTCACAGGGACACATGTGACCTTCAGCACTCTTGACCTGACCCATTTTGATTTTGTCAACTGTAGATTTTGTTTATTAAACCTAGTGGGCTTCTTTGATAATGACCACAAAGCCCCGGGTGAAGGAAAACAGGACATCCTTCCTATGGTGATTTAGCCAAGGCCTTTGACACAATCTGTTATTCAGGTATCATAGAGAAAATTTCCCATCTGGGGATTAACCCATACATTACTAAATGGGTAGCCAACTGGTTCACCAACAGAATGCACACTGCAAAGATGGGGAGTCCACCTTCACTAGTAGTAGATGTGTAACTTTAACAGGTGGAGTGTGTCTTAATTGATGATGTCATTAATTGTGGTTAGTTAAATGCAGATGATTAATTTATGATGTTCTGAAGAAGTCTATAATGATATTGGATGAAAGCGCTTAACCTATGTTGCATTAATAAAATGTTTTAGTCCATTAGTGAACAGAGTTTGCTGGTTATTTGTTGCTTTTTAGCTCACTCCATGTATTGGTATTATTCAACTCCACCAGTAGACCAGTTACCAGTGGAGTGCCACAAGGATTTGTGATGGGTCCCCTACTGTTTGGAAACTATTTCTGTGAAGTCCAGGTGAAGGTAGATGTCCTGTGGCTTACCAAGTTTGCAGATGACTGTCAACTGAGCACAATCATATAGAGTCCCCCCAATGATGTTAATATATTACAGAAAGGGATAACACAGAAACATTATTGGTGCCAAACTGATGGACTGAAACGTAATGCAAAAAATGCCTCAATGTCTCCTTTGGTAAAGAAGTTCCCCGGCTAATTATGATATACAGTGGTGTGAGATGTGGGAACACAGGTGGATAGCATCTAAACTTTGATCACTATGTGTCCATAGTGGTAAGACATGCATTCTGTATTGCACACATCATAAATAAGGGCATCGCATCCAAGAACAGGGAGGTCATAGCTCCACTGTACTCTTACCAGACCACTAATTGAGGACAATGCTTCCTTCTGTATGTAACTCACCAGACACCTACAGCAACTGGCGAAAGCACAGAAGTTTCTGACCAGGAGAATCCATGTCCTCCAAAACATGGCATACATGGAAAGACTGACCCTGTCACTATACTCAGTATCATACAGGCTGCTGAAAGGCAACTCATCCCTGGCCTACAAGAGCTGTCTCAGACCCTGACCTACTGGAAATTCTGGACATCTGCAAATCAAATGGGAGAAGACTAAATTGCTCCAGGGATCTCAACCTAGCCTGTGATATAAGCAAAACATGCTGGAGAGACAGATATATCTCCCAGAGATTGCTACTCTTCTGGAATAGGGTCCCACTCCATGTGAAGCATTACTCCTCAATGACCCTATTCAACAGCAACCTTGACAACTGGATAGGTGATTATAAATTTATCCTAGGGGTGGCACCTATGTCCCTCATGGCCAGGGACTGTCAGTGCTGATCACAATATCACTCTGCTACTAACAACCATCTAACTGTGCTCAATAAGGGTATTTGTTTTTTACATGGCTGGGCTTGTAAAGGTCCTAGGGCCATTAAGCTTAGTAGACTCCTATGAACCTATGAACCTATGCAGGCCTCCCAACAATGTCTCTCCTACATCCAGTGCTGATGGCATCCACTATAGGTTGTCCCGCAGCCTTGTAAAAGTCAGTTTGTGCTGTGGCACTTACGTGAAGTATTGAGCTCTGTAGTCTGTGCACTTAGATAAGTAGGGGGTCTGTTCACACTGCAGTCAACTGTGTGTGTGTGTGCGTGTGTGCGTGTGTGCGTGTGTGTGTGTGTGTGTGTGTGTGTGTGTGTGTGTGTGTGTGTGTGTGTGTGTGTGTGTTTGTGTATGTGTGCATGCACACTTGCTTGACATTACAGAGAGCCTTTTACACCAGTGTGTGGGACACTGTTATTACATATTCTCCTCCCAAGACACTGCCGATGTACTCAGCTATAAACTGTTGTCTGAGACAGTCCAAGTCAGACTTGAGCTGTGGCACTTGCCTTAAATGCTGAGTTCTGTAGTCTGTGAACTTAGGTAGGGGTTTAATTCTCACTGCAGTTAACTGGGTGTGTGCGTGGGTGTGTTTGTGCTCTTGCTTTACATTAGAGAGAGCTTTTTACACCAGTATGTGGGACACACTATTCACACCAGGGCAGGGTCAGAGACTGGCCTGGAGGCCAGGCAGAAGTCACCTCATCCTATATGATTCAGATTACAGTGACATGGCTTTCAGTCTATCCATGTATGTAACCGCATGGTTTGTAGGCCCTGTGTTTTCTTGGTGAGAAACCCCTGTGGTCTCTCCAGCTGCTGCTATTAATGTTCTGATGAGGTTCAGTACAGTGCTGTAATATAATCCTCAGATTTGAATATGATGACGTGACTTATGTTGTGCACAACATAGGCTTTCAATATCAATGTGGACACTTGCTGGTTGAAATTCAGTTTGCTATCTACATGTGTTCCCAGTGATTGCATCACTGGGTTTCAGCATAGTGGGACTGTTGTCAATGCTCTAATTAGCAGGGAATTTCACTTTGCACAAAGACAAAATAAAGACACATTTTTGCATGTATTCGTAGATCATGTGGCTTTGTCACCATTCATTTGTCTGTATTAGCCCCTCCTGTAGTGTATTATCATCATAGGTGGACCCAGTGATTGCACCCAGTATGCAAGAATCAGCAAACGCGATAAGCCAAAGGCTATATACTTTAGCCTGGACTGTTGAGAAATAGATTCCAAACAGTAAAGGGCCAAGCACATATCCCTGGGGTACTCCAATGGTGAGAGGTCTACTTGCACAGGTTGATTCACCAACTTTCACAGTATGTGTTCTCTCAGTAAGCCAATTGGTTACCCATCTAATGACGTAATGGTTAATCACTAGTTAGGTGAGTTTCTCAATGATACCTACATGGGGGATTGTGTCCAAACCCTATGCCAGATCAGGATAGCCAGTATGCACTGTCTTACCTTTATCCAGGCCCATCACACAGAATCAATGGGCTGTGACAACATCATAGATCACCTATCATGTGACTCAACAGATACACCTTCCTAAAAGGGTTGAATACAAACTTCAACACATCCTCCACATAGACTATGTTCCTGTAAAAGGGTGTATATCAACATGCATCTATCTGAGTTTGGGGGGAACAGCACCCAAAGTATGCATGTAAAGACACATATCAATTGTCCTCATCTGTGAGGTAGAGCAACATGTCATCATGGACCTTTTACTAAATGGACACTAGTAATATCAGACTGTGTGCAACAGACCTGTGTGCACTGTTAATGTTACATCATATCTGCTACTTCTGTTAGATGTCCTCAAAGAGGTCATCGAGGGCATGCATAATGACAACACTATCATCCTCTTGAACTTGACAAGGCCAAGGCATTTGACACAAATCCACACTGAGGTATTCACTCAACACTGTCAGATGTGGCCATAAACACCTATATCATCAAGTGGGGAGACCACTGTATCACATACATGGCATCAAAATATGTTGAAAAGTTTGAAATGAACTGTATCTCAGGTCCAGTGATCAAGTCAGTACATTACGGCTGTCTTCTAGGCCCTTTTGTGTCCATTATTTAAGTCACAGACATCACAAATGACATACACATCCTGTGTCTAAACAGCTGTCTGAAGAACTACAGATTGTGGGCAGTCATTAACTCCAGCTGTGATATTAGTACAATACAGACAGTATCAACACACACCAAAGATTGCTGCCACAGCCATGACAACACCTGCAATGACACAAAAAGATGGGGGGATTTGTGACGTCAGGGCAACAAACATACAACCCAAGTATAATGGAAACATTACATCTTATAATAAGACCAGTAGGTATGTGATCTGTGTCCTGGGGTAGATGGTATGTGGAACGGCCACCAGCATGTGGCCACAGTGCAGTTAGCCTAGCACTAATCTATGAACTTATGTAATACAACTAATGACTATGTGAAGGACATCTACATCACAGACCATAATACCTCCATAGTTCACAGCCTTCATCACACCAATAACTGAGTACAATGCACCCTTCTTCATGTACCTCACTACACATCTTCCAGTGATGTGTAACTGAAGTGTACCACCTTTGCCACAGTGAGCTGTCACACATAGTACTGGCCATACCCAGGTATTCTTTTTGTGGCATAAACATTACTGTCTAATGGTGCGGAAACCCCATCAAGTTGTTACACCAGATGCATGTGTGATATCTGTTCCAGTGATACACACAGTACATACATAGCTGTTTGACAAAATTAATAGCATGGTTAACATTTATGACAGTGTGGATTGATATATATATATATATATATATATATATATATATATATATATATATATATATATATATACACATATCTGTGTGTGTGTGTGTGTGTGCCCTGCACACCAGTCAACTAGGCTGTATTGATCATAATGTCACATATAGGTACTGCAGTGTCCCTCCTAACACCTCCAGCAATGTTACAGTGTCAGGACAGTGTTCATGATTACCCTCATAGAGTGCAGACATGTCATAATAGTTGTACAAGTGTGTTTGTGCAGAACCATCTCTGATCACTCTAAATCACATATGTTATGTCAAAGACATGGGATTACTGGTAGTATTATTCTGATATTGTCCATGATTGTGCTTGCTTCTTTTAATGTTATCCATGAGCCTTTACTTGTGTCCCACTTGCTGCAGACCTCTGCTGAGATTATACTCATATTCAAGCAAATCAGTTTGCACAGCTTCACAAAATGTACCCTACCCCAATTGTATATAACATCCCTGATAGATGTCCTCTGCATCGTTCATGTAAGCATGCTTATGTCACACAGGCATCTTTCCCCATTGTTTTGTTACCTTGTGTGACAGTCATATAATACACATTTTCATTGTGCAGTCCCAAATGTACCATATTGATATGCGATTGGTGTTGCTACTACAGCTGTCTTAGATTCACATGCCTTCGTCTGCTGTACGTTAGATTGTTTCACTTGTCCTCTTTCTCTGTGTTCATTCCTACAATTCATCTGTGCATCCCTATTCAGTACACACACTTCCCCTGAGTGTTTCTTTTATATGGCAGTCTATGTACCATTACAGATCATTTACACATCAGTACAGAATACCAGGAATGGGATTTCACAATACTCTGCAGTGTACAAACTGTCCTGCATTGTGTTTGGACCATATACATACATATCATACCTCTCGACTGTCCAGAATTTCGCAGTATGTCCAGAATTTTGCCTTATATCTTTTGGTCTGTTCCTTATAGAATTTGTGGTTTTCTGCCATATCATTGGGATGATCTCAGGACTGATGTCAATAAATAATTACATGCATTTGAGTTTTCAGAAAATGTATCTTAACACAAGCCTTGTTATTCTAGCACATTTCTAAGTTTAAACGTGCAAAAATGTAGAATCTGTCCCTATTTCTGGGTCATTGCTCCCCCATTATATTGGGTTTTGACCAGATTTCTTGCACTAAAAAATTGAAAGCTATGGAAACATATATGTTAAGCCCTGGTGATCATCGTGGCATTCTGCACAAACATGCTGACCGACTGCACTCCTATGTAAACAGGATTGCTATCCATGTCTCTTTATACAGCTTCCTGCTCAGAAACACTGTTGCCAGCCATGAAACCATGCTTATTTATATTTAAACGTGGTGTGTGACATGAATATATAATTAGCACTACTGCTCATCTTGCATCACTGCGCACACGTGTAAACTCCATGTAGGCTTCGTATGAAGCCTACATGGTGTTTACTGAATCACAGTGATTACGTTTTGCAATTCAGAAAGGGTAAGATAATAATCAAATGCTGAAACAAATGTACAGAATGAATGCAAAAATGAATGCAGAATAAAAGCAAAAGAAAGCTATTTACACATATTAGTGCAGATTAAAAGTGTATGTATTATTTCAAATGATTAGTGGCCATTGAAGTACACAAACTGATAATTATCCATCCCTACATAGTGCCTTTTTTCAGGCATTATCAACCTGATAAACCTTCTGATACAGCAAATGAACCCTAGAAAATCTAAAGGTGTCACTGCTCAATGCCAGAATTCTAAACAAAAAAAAATCACTTCCAGCAAGCTCTCCTCAACCTGGAAGATGTAGACATTTGTGCAGATACTACTGAGACATGGTTTAAAGCTTCAGAGGGCATCCCAGCAGTGCAGGGCTGTAAAGCCTTATGAAAATTTAGCCCAGCTACTGCACAGGAAGAGACAAAAGATGGAGGTGTTTCAATTTATATTAAAAACAAAACACCTCACAGCTGGTCAAGCAGTATGTTTTTTTTCCATATCCAAATTACCATAAGCAAAGTCCCATACTATATCCGTGTACGCTATAGGTCCCCACTATGTCTCAAAAAAACACATAACACATTCTTAAATGTACTTGAGGTACTCCCATTCAGCCAAACACCATATACATGGGCAATTTTAATTACTGCACTATAAACTGGGAATCGTGCATGGTCCTTAACAAGGAGACCAAGAGATTTTTTTTAAAAAGAAAAACTTTGGACCAGATTGTCCTCACTAGTCAGGCCAGACCATAAAGATGTCTCCCTTGAAAGAAAAATAAAACTTGGGACACCAGGTTACTCTAAAACTTTTAGAAATTATTTCAAGCCAAACTTTCTACTTCTAAGTGACACCCTGCCAACATTTCAAGCCTCTTCCAAACCCAGGAAACTCTGCTGCCTAGACTGAGTCATTCACAACAACCTTCGACAATCATGTATGCAGCTGTATAGATGCTGTGGTACCCATCTAAAATAAATTTATGACAATCTCAAAAAAACAAGTCACCCTGGTGGAATCACATCAGTAGATTATATAACAAAAGGAAAGAAATCCTGGCCAAAAATAGGAAGTGCAATTTCCCAGCAAGCTAACAGCTCCCTCATCAAACTAAATTAACAACTCAGGGGACTAATTAAAAGAAAGCAAGCCAAGTCTGAGGTAAAAGTATCTCTGAAACCTCAAAAGCAATAGAAAACAATGTGCTAAACTAATTTTAGATGGAGTCACCTATATTCAGCCTGAGGACACAGCATTTATAGCGGCCCTTTAAATTCAGGTCCAGTTTTACCCAGCTTTCTCCCCTAGACATGTCTCCAGAAGTACCTCCAACCATAGCTCCCCAAATTGTCACCAGAGAACAGATCCTCAATGCAATCCCCAAGGCAAAAGACCCCTGCATTGATGGGATTTGATAATATTGCAGGATGCCTATTTAATAGCATGAAGCATGACCATTTAGGGCCTCTAGAAGCACTATTCAGTCATAGCCTCCAAACAGGCTTTATACCAAGTGACTGGAGGACTGCAACTGTTATCCCACTACACAAGGTGGGGCCATCAATAGACAGAGGAAACTACTGACCCATAAGCCTGTTTAGTCTCATATGCAAGGCTATGAAAATAATTATCATGTACATGATATATAATGATATTGGAAAGCTTCAGACACCGGATCCAACTCAGTTTGGTTTTGTCAAGGGAAAGTCATGCCTACTCAACCTGGAGAACCTCTTCAAGAAGGCCACAAAAGCAATAGATGACAGCAAAATAGCGCATACTACCTACCTTGACCTGGCCAAGGCATTCAACACAATTTGCTAAATGGGCATTGTAGACAAGCTCTCTGAATGTTATAGATCCCTGCATCACCTGCTGGATAGCCAACTGGATCACATATAGGACCCAGGAAGTTAAGATAGGGAAGTCTACCTCCACAAAAAGGCCAGTTGCTAGCAGAGTCCTTCAGGGCTTGGTGCTGGGGCTGTTCCTATTTGACATTTACTTCTCTGAGGTCAAGGCTAACATCAAAGGCCTCTGGCTGACCAGATTAGCAAATGATTGCAAATTAGCTGCAGTCATTGAAGTCCCTCAGAACTCAAGCATTCTGAAACAGGAACTCACACAGATTAATAAATGGTGCTGCAGTCATAATCTTAAACTTACTGCTAAAAAGTACATAATAGTATCCTTTGGTAAGACAGTCACCTCTGCAAATTACTACATTGATAATACACTCTTTAGGCTAGACCCAGTAATCAGGGATTTGAGAACACATGTAGACAGTGACTTGGCCTTTGACCATCATGTGTCTACTATAGTAAGAAATTCTTTCCATGTTGAATAATTTATAAACAATGATATGGCATCCAGGGCCAAAGATATCATTGTTCGATTGTACTCTGTTCTCATAAGACCAGTGTTCAAGTGCAGTACACCTTTCTGCATGTACCTGAACAGGCATATGCAACAACTGGAGCAACCACAGAGGTTCATCGCAAAAAGAATGTATGGTACAGAAAACAACTCCTATGTGGACCACCTCAAAGCATTGCCGTTAGGCTTTGTTACCTATAGGCTGCTGACAGGTGACCTATGCTTGGCCTGTAAAGCATCCTCTGATCTAGCCTTAATAGACTTGTTGCACATCTGCAAAACATCTAGTACCAGAAACACCTGATCCAGGGACCTAAACCTAGCTTGCAATGTAAATAGAACATGATGAAGGGATATGTGTGTATGTCTCAGAGGCTGTTCTGTTCTCTGGAACGGGCTTCAGATGCATTTGAAGCAAAGTTCTTCCTTCCTCTTATTCAAGTGAAACTTGGGCAGTGACTGGGGAATCACACATTTTCCTCTGATCTAGCACCTATGTCCTTATTAGAGAGGAAACTTGTAAAGCTGGTCCACTCATACCCAAGTTTATATACCCACTAATGTAACTTATAGAACCAGTACTCTTCTAGTATTTCTGGGAAGCATGACTGGGCCTAAAAAACCTTTAGGGTCACATCAGGGATTGGCATAATGTTTAAGGTATTTACATTACAAACAAGAGGTACAGGGTCTGATTTTCAGTAAGGGAAATTATCTAAGGGAGGTTAGCATTAAGGTGTTTACCTTACAGACACAAGGGTGTAGGGTTTGATTTAATTGGCTTAGCTTAAAATGGCCCACAAGGGCAGTTAACCTAGTACTAATCTGTGAACCTATTAACCTAGTACTGTATTCTGCTATCATCTTATGATCCTATAGTGTATGTATGTGTGTGCGTGTGTGTGTGTGTGTGTGTGTGTGCGCGCGCGCGTATATGTATATATATATATATATATATATATATATATATATTTATACATGTATATGTATATATATATATATATATATATATATATATATATGTATATGCATATATATATATATATATATATATATATATATATATATATATATAACACACACACACACACACACACACACACACACACACACACACACACACAGTACCAAAATACGTTTTATATATCAGTGTATGTAAAAGTTCTCATGTCATAGTCTGAGTGCTTCAAAGTCTGTCTGCAAAATACTGGTCTAAGCAAAGAGGAGTCTCAGACAAAAATGGAGTCACCAAAAATGTGAACCTTCTGACCTAATGTGCTTAGACATGACATGGCTCAAAATGATGAAGACATAATTTAGATCATTTCAGAAATGACAGCTGTACAGCTTAAGGAGCAGGATGGTATAATAACTGTTTTGTTTCTTATTTCTTAGGAAGATTAAGATAAATTATTTTCACACTTACCACTAGATAAGTCATATGTGTCACCAAAATCTTATCCAGGAAGAAGATATCTCTGCGTGTGACATATGACGTCAAAATGCAGAAGTCAGTGTTGCATGTACATGATATGGGAGGGTCACCATTGCATGGTGCACAGTATATTTATTTATTTATTTTTATTTATTGCATTTGTTTACCAGGAATGTCCACTGGGCCTAAAAGAGCCCATTTTCAGTGGAGGCCCAGGGAGAAAAGCTCTGACAAGGACATAGATACAGAAAAAATTAAACATTAATTGGTACAGAAGTAGAAATGGTGTTATACATAGTGATTACAGTAATATATACAGAATATACTCATAAAAGTAGGAATTTAGTTGGTCTGATTACAGTAATATATAGATAATATAATATATACTGTACATAAAAGGAGAAATCTAGTTGGTTTGATTACAGTAATATATACAGAATATATACATAAAAGCAGGAATTTAGTTGGTTGCCAGATTAATTCAATCAGAGAGGTATAAACAGAGATATATTAATCAGCATTATTGTACCAGTATCAACAAGTGATGAAAACAAAATAATAAATATGGAGAAAGTATCACCAGTTACTAGTAGCAAAAAGTGTAAGAGTTTTGTTATCATATAAGGAGAAGGAAGAGGTTAATTTATAGAGCAGGTACATAGCCAGGAAGAGTTGAGATGATTTTTCAGTATTTGTTTGAAGGTGATAGTGCTGCCTGTGTTTCTTATAGAAGGTGGAAGTGAGTTCTATAGTTTGGCGACGCTGAAGGAGTAGAGGAGTTCAACAGCAGGTAAGGTGGGTTTATCTACTTTTAGAAGTAGTAAATCAAAATAGCATGACTGAGCGAAAACAAGTGTAACACTTAAAGTTCAAAGTACTTTATTATCAATAATTAATAAGATAAGCGCTTTCGCTGTGTAGCTTCATCAGATCTTACATTCATTCTAAGATTCCACATCTTATATATACACAGGTTTTAAACAATTAACCAATCAAGTAAGTTAATTGGTATGATTATTTAAAGAAGCAGGCAAACATCAAAGACCTAGCTTAATATACAAATCTAATAAAGATAAAATCATTTAAAAACAATCTCATATATAAGGTATACATAAAAAACGTATATATAAAAAAGTTATATATAAAAAATGTATATCAGTTAGTACATATAATTTAAAATAGATATTAGTGTAAACAAGATTCTATAGACAAGTATGCTTAATGTCTAACATATAAGATTTCATGTATATGTATGTATAAATTAATATAGTGTCTTATAAAATAAAATAAAATAAAATAAAATAATTACATACATATACATGAAATCTTATATGTTAGACATTAAGCATACTTGTCTATAGAATCTTTTTTACACTAATATCTATTTTAAATTATATGTACTAACTGATATACATTTTTTATATATAACTTTTTTATATATACGTTTTTTATGTATACCTTATATATGAGATTGTTTTTAAATGATTTTATCTGTATTAGATTTGTATATTAAGCTAGGTCTTTGATGTTTGCCTGCTTCTTTAAATAATCATACCAATTAACTTACTTAATTGGTTAATTGTTTAAAACCTGTGTATATATAAGATGTGGAATCTTAGAATGAATGTAAGATCTGATGAAGCTACACAGCGAAAGCGCTTATCTTATTAATTATTGATAATAAAGTACTTTGAACTTTAAGTGTTACACTTGTTTTTGCTCAGTCCTGCTATTTTGATTTACTACAACTTTGATTTATACTGCTTGCACGAGCATTTACCAGCATAGCAGCAGCCTCTATTATTTGATTTACTTTTAGAAGTAGATGATTTTCAGATCTTAGTAGCCTCCAGGGTTGGTATTTGGCAAGTAGAGTTGAGAGAGCAGGACAGTCTGTGGGTCTGTAGATTATTTTGTGCACTGTAGTTAGTTGGGTGAATGAGAGGTGGTGGAGGAGTTCCAGCCAGCCTAGTTGTTTCAGTGAGTTACAGAGGTGGGATGAGAATGTGGCCTTGGTGGCAAATTTGGCTATTCTGTTGTAACATTTATCGAGTTTGGATTTTTTTGAATTTTGGATATTAGTGAGGAGAGCGGCCCCATAAAGGAGAGAGGGTAATAAAAAGGTAGTTGCAAGGGTTTGTCTAGTAGAGAGACTAAGAAAGTGTTGGTGCCTGTAGAGCACACCAAGCTTTTGGTGTGTTTTTGATGTTATTGTTTATGTGTAGGTCAAAGTTTAGGTTTTCATCTATAATAATGCCTTGTAATTTAGTGTGTGGGACAACTTCTATAGTGGTATTGTCTTGGGCTTGTATAGTGAAGAGTTTTTTTTATCCAGGGGACTGGTTTTCTTAGGGGTAAAAATTGCAGTTTTAGTTTGTTTCAGATTTAGGGCAAGATGATTTTTAAGGATCCAAGATTCAGTGGAGGTAAGGGCATTCTGGATGATTTGCTGGAGTTCAGAGCTGGAATTTGCAGTGCATGTTATAGTAGAGTCATCAGCATACTGGATTACTGAGCATTGTGGGATAGTAGAGTGAAAGTTGTTAATAAAGATGCTAAATAAGAGACAACCAAGTATGGAGCCTTGGGGTACCCCTGTGGAAGTATTGAGGAAGGCAGAATAAGATTGTTGACATTTGGTGGATTGCTGCCTATTGGAGAGATAGCTGTAGGTGGGGAAATGTGGAGGGTGGATAGTTTAGAGAGGAAGATAGTGTGGGAAATGGTATCAAAAGCTTTGGAGAGGTAGAGGAAAAGAGAAGCGATTATTTTACCAGGATCCTGTGCACCGTTAATTGTATCAAGGAAGGAGAGGGGGGTGGTAGTGGTGCTGTGTCCTGGTCTGAAATCATGCTGAGTGGATGATAGAATTTGGTTTTCAAGGAGGTGGTTGAGGAGTTGGGCATAGATGCATTTTTCCAGTATTTTAGAGCAGGTTGAGAGAATTGTTATGGACCGAGAGTTTGTGGTGTCGATGTTGGTGGCGCCTTTGTGTAAGGGGAGAATGAATACTTTTTTCCAGATGTCTGGGACAAGGGATTCTTTAATCAATCTGTTAATGAGTATAGTACCACAGGTGAATGAAGAAAAAAATCCAAGCTGATGGAGGACCAGAATTTTTTGGGATTATTTTTATGTTGACTGTAGGTGGAGGTAGTGGGCTTTTTATCACTGGTTATTAGACGTTTTTCCTGGTTTCGAAGTTGCTTGTATAGTAGTAGACTTGAGGGATCTTTGTTTTTCTGACATGATTTCCAGATTTTTTCCCTTATGAACATTACTTCTTTGGTGGATTTTGAGAGCCAGCTTGCATGGTTATGTTTTGTTTTTGGCAGGTGGGTGCTTGCCTGTTTAGGATGTCTAGGAATGTTGAGTTAAAGAATTCAACAATCTCATTAAGTGGTAGGGATTTGAGGGGTTCCCAATTTACTTTAGCTAAGGTTTCATTAGATATGGATGATTGGAAATTAGTCACATTTCTGATTGCTTTGTATTGGTGTTGGCCTGGGGTTGGGGTAGTTTTGCATAGTATATATGCTGGGTGGTGGTTGCTGATAGTTTTAGGAAGTATGCCTTCAGTGATGATATTATTAGGGTGGGACACTAATATCCAGTCTATTGTGGAGCCCCAATTGTTATTTTTGTGGGGTCTGGTGATGTCTTCAATTAGTTGGGAGAAGTTGTAAAGGCTTATGTTTTTTGAGGGATTGTTGTGGGCAATGTCTAGCCAATCAATGTTTATATCACCTAAGATGATGGTTTCATTATCAATGTTTTGGGAAGTCTAGGGAACTATGATTTTGAATATTGGTATGTTGTTTCCTGGAGGAATATACAGAGCAATTATGCAAATGTTTTTATGGTTGTTAAGTTTTAATATAGAGATTAGTACTTCGGCTGGGCAGAAGTTGGGTGTTGGTTTTGAGTAGGGAATTAATGTATATTTTCTAGGGAAGAGTATTGTGCCTCCTCCTCCTCTCTTGTGGGGCCGATCAGCTCTCAGGCATGAGAAGCTTGGGGGGAGAAACTTGGTGTCTTTTATATACAGGTAGGTAGGTATTAGGCTATCTGCCTGAAGGCATTTATAAGCCTAGCCGGAATGTGTTGGCTTTTGCCACCCCCTTAGATTAGTTCCCTGTGCCTCTGTCCAGCAGAGCCATTGAAGTGATCCCTGGGGTAAACTTTCTGTTTCAAAAGTCAACAATACAGACGCTGAATGAAAAAGTCCAATAAAGAAAACACAGCACGTTGGAAAAAAACTTTATCGAAACAGCAAAGCTTTCGGGTAGAACCCTTTCTCAACACTAATACAATTACATTCAAAACATCAGTTGTTTTAAATAAGAGCCCACAAGTCACCTGATAGCAGCCCATATCATGTGACCAAAAAAACAACAAAAACAATGTTTTTTAAAAAACACATAAAAATATACAAAAATATAAATAAAAATAAAAAATATATATCTAATGTATGTGTACATCTACATATCAAAATATATAACATAAAACATGCACATATCATAATTTAATACGCTGTAGCTTCATTAAAATAGGTTTAAGGCTTATAGCAGAGTTTAGACCAGGTGGAGGATCCGCTGCCAGTCGGAGTATCCACTCATATTCTCGGGTCTCAAGAATATTATTAATATCCCCACCCCTAATAGAGGATAGAACAACATCTATAACCCTGAACCTAAACTTATGTTCAACCCCACTCAATTGTATATGCTTGAATAAGGCATTATTTAGATTTTCCCTTCTAATCTCAGACTTATGCTCAATGATCCTGTCTTTTAAACAAGGTTCGTCCAAAGGAAATTTAGAAAGATTTAATATACCTCTAGTCATCTTCGGCTCAACTAGACTAGATGTATATTAAATCTCTCTAAATTTCCTTTGGACGAACCTTGTTTAACTTTATTATGTAAAGGCTTAAAATTTATACCAATGGCAGGCATTGATCTGGTAACGGCCCTAACAGACTTAAAGCAGTTTATTAGGACTATTAACTTAAAAATCTTGTTTAAAACGGATTCGCTGACTGTTGATGTGTGTAGGAGACGTAGCACTTTTATTCCCTTGAATGTACCTGTTACAACTGCTTTTCACGATTTATGTGAAACTGAAATAAGGAGTCTGTTTGATAACACTAACAATAGAAAGAGTTATAATCTAACATATAATGAATATATGTCTTTGAGAAAGTTAGAGTTGAATGATGATATAATTGTTAAGCAAGCGGATAAAAGGGGTGCTGTTGTTATTATGGATCGTGTTAAATACAATCATTCTGTTGCCCTACTTCTCAATGATACTAAGGCTTTTAAGCATATAAATTTTATTGATGTTAAGAAACATATTAGTAATGTCAATATGTTTGTATATGAACTACAGATCAATGGTGATATAGATTTAGACTTGTTCCATTTTTTCACTGTACCATGCCGGTTATCCCACAGCTCTACGGTATACCTAAAATCCATAAGAGCCTATTGGACCCACCAATGAGACCTATTGTCTCTAGTAATGGGTGGGTTACAGAGCCAATATCTGTGTACTTGCAGAAACAGTTATATCCTTTTTTGGCTAAATGTGGCAATATACTGAAGGACACAGGTGATTTTTTGAATAAATTATCTATTTGGTATTACAATTCGCATAATGACTTTATCAATTTAGGGGAATACTTGTTTGTAACTTTGGACATTGTATCCCTTTTTACTGTTATACCAAATAATTATGGGGTTGAATCCATTAGAGAATTTTTGACAGTGCAGGGAACATTATCGGCTAGTTCTGTCCAAAACATCTGCTTGTTACTAGAATTGGTGCTGAGTAACAACATTTTTATTTTTGATCAACAGTTATATTTGCAACTTAATGGCGTGGCAATGGGGACGCCTGTTGCTAGTACGTATGCAAACTTGGTTTTATACCAATGGGAACTACAGCATATACATAATGGTTGTGAATTTTTGAATAACAATATTTGTTTTTATCAGAGATTTGTAGATGACTGCTTCCTGATTTGGAAGGGCTCACTAGAAAGTTTAGAGCAGTTTGTGTCGTATTTAAATGCATCTACTTCATTTTTAGTTTTTAAAACAACTGTATCTAAAGATGAAGCCTTATTTCTTGATGTAGAGGTCAGTTTAAATGATGGTTTGATACATACCACCATTTTTAAAAAAGGACGTACACACTAATAGGTATATACATTTTGATAGTATGCATGCTCCACATGTCTTTAAAGGTGTTGTTAAGGCACAATTTGCTAGAGTGAGTAGGCTTAATACGAGTGATGTATGTTTCCATGCTCAACTTAATGAAATGTACTATGAATTTTTAACATGTGGTTATGACAGCAACATATTGGCAGAGTTGAAGGATTATGTTATACATAATAGAACTACTTTATATCCACCATATTTTAAGAATAATAGCGATTTTGATAACAACGTAATAGCTGGATATCCAGTTATACCACGAACGAATAATACAGTTAGGTATGTGACTACTTTTGGAAATAGGGTTTTTTCAATTAAACGTATTATATATAAGTACTGGTCGGTATTGACTCCATCTCCTGAGATATTAAGGTTATTCGGTACTAAACCCTATTTTTCTTATAGAAATATGCGAACAGTTAAAAGTAGGTTATGCTACAAAGATTTTAAAGGTAATATCAAAACTGATACTAATATGAAGTTTCTTGGTTTGCCTCGGTTTGGTACTTCTAAATGCTTGAATTGTTCTTGTTGCTTGGATATAGCTGATATTGTTACCTCTTCTTCTTACATTCATCCTGTTACTTATAAAAGTTATAGGTTTAATGTTATGGCAAATTGTAATACAATCAACGTTGTATATATGGCTACCTGTATTAAGTTAAGCTCATTTTATATAGGTAAGACTACTCGTAAGCTAAAAGACAGGATCATTGAGCATAAGTCTGAGATTAGAAGGGAAAATCTAAATAATGCCTTATTCAAGCATATACAATTGAGTGGGGTTGAACATAAGTTTAGGTTCAGGGTTATAGATGTTGTTCTATCCTCTATTAGGGGTGGGGATATTAATAATATTCTTGAGACCCGAGAATATGAGTGGATACTCCGACTGGCAGCGGATCCTCCACCTGGTCTAAACTCTGCTATAAGCCTTAAACCTATTTTAATGAAGCTACAGTGTATTAAATTATGATATGTGCATGTTTTATGTTATATATTTTGATATGTAGATGTACACATACATTAGATATATATTTTTTATTTTTATTTATATTTTTGTATATTTTTCTGTGTTTTTTAAAAAACATTGTTTTTGTTGTTTTTTTGGTCACATGATATGGGCTGTTATCAGGTGACTTGTGGGCTCTTATTTAAAACAACTGATGTTTTGAATGTAATTGTATTAGTGTTGAGAAAGGGTTCTACCCGAAAGCTTTGCTGTTTTGATAAAGTTTTTTTCCAACGTGCTGTGTTTTCTTTAGTAAACTTTCTGTTTCCCATCCACTCACCAAGGTTTCTCTTGAAAAGGGTTAGCGAGGAGCTCTGCCTAATGTAGATTGGAATCTTGTTCCAGAGCATGGGAAGTCTCTGGGACAGGAATCTATCCCTCCAGCACATCCCATTTATTGTTATGGTGAGGTTTAGATCCCTGGAGCGTGTGGCTCGAGGGGATATGGTTTTCTTTAGGTGGAGCATGTCCATCAATTCTGGTTTGGACATGGCCTTGTATGTCAGGCAGAGATCACCTCTGAGTAGGCGGTATGCAACCGAGTACAGCTGGAGTTTCTTCAGTCGAGCTGCATAAGGCATCTGCTTGAGGCCAGTGATCCTCTTGGTGAGGTACTTCTGTGGTCTTTCCAGTTGTTGCAGGTGTCTTGTAAGGTACATCCCAAATGGGGCATTGTACTCTATGATGGGTCTGATGAGTGATGCATAGAGGGGCCCAATGACCTCTTTTGATCTGGATGCAAACCCTTTTGTGATTAGGTGGGCCACATAGAAGGATTTTCTAACCACTTTGGCAATGTGATTATCAAAGGAGAGGTTACTATCTACTTGGTTCCCCAGATCCTTTATTACGTCTTCTGTATTTAGGGGGCTACCACCTATGTGGTAGTTTGTGGGAACTTTGTTTTTTCCAAAGGGGATGACTATGCACTTTTTGGCATTTAGCTTGAGGCCATGGTTTTGACACCAGGTATCTGTCTCAGTGAGACCCTTTTGGAGGAATTCTGTGTCAGCCGGAGAGTCAGTTGGAGCCCCTTGTCTGCAGTCGTCTGTGAACTTGGTCAGCCATAGTCCTCCTGTGCTTGCCTGTACCTCTGAGAAGTATATGCCGAACAGGAGGGGTCCTAGGACTGAGCCCTGGGGAATGCCACTTGTAACCGTTTTAGAGTCAGACCTAGCTCCCACAACTTTTATCATGTGGGTTCTGTCCATGAGCCAGTTGGCAACCCATCTCGTGACGTAGGGTTTTATGTTCAGGCTGGTGAGCTTGTCTATAATACCTGAGTGGGGAATGGTGTTGAAGGCCTTTGCAAGGTCTAAGTAGGCTGTGTGGACCACCTTTCCCTTGTCTATAGCCTTGGTAACTGTCTCAAAGAACTCCACCAGGTTTAGGAGGCATGATCTGCCCTTAACAAGGCTGAACTGGGTAGGGTCCAGTGTTTGGAGGTTCCCAATGTCGCTGTTAATGAGATCCATGATGATGTGCTCCATAGCTTTGCAGACCAAGCTAGTCAGGCTTATAGGGCGATAGTTCCCGGGGTCTGTTGTGGCTCCACCTTTGTGGAACAGAATAACCATTGCTGTGCACCACTCTGTGGGCACGTAGCCTGTGGAGAGGCTGAGTTTAAACAGTGTGCTTAAGTGAGGGGTTAGTTCATCTTTGAGCTTGTGTAGGACACAGCCTGGAACACCGTCCGGTCCCATTGATGCTGTGTTTTTGGAGTTGGAGAGGGCTGTTTTAACCAGTGTCTGTGATTTCATGGGTACTACATTCTTCTGGTATAGTTATGGGCCCTTTTGGGGGTGAGAGGGGGGTGAAGTTTGCACTGAACCTATCTGCAAGGATGTTGGCTATATTGGTCGGTTCAGTATATTTTGTGCCACTCTGCACTTACTCCGAGCAGATCTGAGAATTGCTACTTAGATTCTTGACATAGCTAAAGAATGCCTTGTGGTTATCTTTGGAGTCCATGGCAATTTTTCTTTCGAAGCTAGCCTTGGATGATTTTATGAGGGAACATAGTTTCTTGCTGATACTGATCAGGGATGTCTTCCCTTCTTGGGATTTTACTCTTTTCTGTACTAGTTTCCTCCTTCTATTGTATAGCTTGTTTATGGCAGAGGTCCACCAGACTGGTTTCCTTTTCTTAGAGGAGTGAGTCTTGGTTTTGTTTGGGATAGCACGATCCATGCATTCTTGTAGGTGCCCATAGAGTGCATTAGTAAAGGATTTTGCAGCTTGGACAGCGTTATCCTTTAGCATGGGGGCTTTGAAACTTCCCAACTCGGTCTTAAGTAACGTGAAGTTTGCTTTTGAAAAGATTTTCACGGTGGTTTCCTTGACCGGGGGTGGGGGAGAAATGTGGCTATCCAGAGTGATTAGTTTATGGTCAGACCTAACCAGCGAGGGGTTGACCTCCGGTGTGGAACACTGGTCTCCCATGTTTGTGATGACCAGGTCCAATATGTTGTCATCTCTGGAGGGGGTGTTGACCAGTTGATCCAGGGCATTTGAGTTTATAAATTCTAGGAAATGTTGGGCAAGGGAGTTTGTACTTCAGTAGTTCTCCCAGTTAATGTTTGGGTAATTGAAATCACCCAATATCAGGGTGTCTGGTAGAACCTTTATGTTTCCCAGTGTTTCCAGGAATGTGGAGTAGGGGTCCTTGGACATGGTGGGTGATCTGTAGTAAGCTATAATTTGAATAGCAGTTTTGCCTGTTGTTAGTTGCACATGGATGATCTCTGAAGCATCGTGCTGTGCCACTAACCTGGAGGTGTGGGTATCCTTGATGAATATGGATACTCCCCCGCCTTTTGTATTTCGGTCCAGGTTTTGTGGCCGAAATGCATGGTATGAGTTGTAGCCTGGTAGTGCTGGGGTGCTCTCTGGAGCCTTAAACCAGGTTTCTGTTACTGCACATATATCGATTTCCTCCATACTGAGGAGTACCTCGAGTGCGTGCATTTTGAGGTTTAGACTTCTGGCATTGAGTAGCATTACCCTCAGTTTTTTGTTACTTGTGCTATTTACGGCGGTGGGTTTGTCTTTTGAGCCTTGCCTAAAAAAGGCACTATGGGGGTGGCAAGAGCCTTGGCAAGTATTCGAAAGCCTAAGGGTGACAGGTGAAAGCAGTCTCTAGCAAAGCAGTGTGGCTTGTTGAGCATATCATCCCAGGCTGACAGACACTGGATCCCCTTTGAATGACACCAGAAGCTTAGCCAATTGTTGAAATTGATCGTTTTTTCTCTATACCATGGTATCATTCTTGGTGAGGGCAGGATGCTACTCAGGGTCAGGGTCATACCAGCCTGAGCTACATGATCAGAGAGCTCCTCTATGTCTCTTTTCATGTAGTCTAGGGAGGTATGGCTCAGGTCATTCACAACAACATGGACAATGACAGAGTCATATTTGTACTTGTTCTGGAGTGACCTGAGTGCTTGTGTTATGTGGCAGATCCTGGCACCCGACAGGCAGCTAAACTGTAACCTTCTCCTTGTTCAGCCTAGTGAGTGGGACGTCATTGTGCCTGACTATAGAGTCACCTATTACTAGTGTGTTGGGTATGTTATTTTGCCTTAAGGGCTGTGATTGCGTGGCACACTGGTTTTGTTAAGTATGTGTTTCATGGTTTGTGTTGGGGGGTGGAGGTTGCTTGGATGTCTGTTTTGGAGGTCTCTGTTGATTTTACAGATTTTTATTTAGAGCCTCCAAGTATGTTTTCTTGTATTTATGTGTTTTTTTACCTGTGCTGGTTTCATAGTTCTATGTGAGACTGGTGGTGTGATGCAAGTAATTCCCTTCTCCTCTTGACTGCCTGGTCCAGTCTTGGGTTGAGAGAGCTTAGCCTCCAGTTTGGCTGTATAGTTGCATTTCTCACATGTATTAGTGTTTGGAGGAAGGAGGAGAGGGTTGTCTGTGTACATAAGGCAATTGTAACATTGCCTCAAAACGCCCATTCACCAGTTGGACCGGAGAGTACACCTGAAACTGCCCTTTGGACATACCTACCTACTTATGAACCTATGAACATATGATTTCAACCAGGTTATATAAGGCAGAATTAGACTGGGACACCTCTGAAATGAGGTGCTGTCTAAAGGGCAGTAAATGAGCTGGAGCTATACTGCTGGTGTTTGAGGAACATAAAGCAGGGATGTGTACATTTAGGGATATCTCAAAGCTGCTATTAATCTAATAAGGACTGTGCAGTATTCCTTGTCAAACTCTGAAGATTTCACATCCCTGACTGGGGAAATTCACATTGCTTAATCTGGCACAAGGATATGTACACTTGTAAAAATAAATAATGCAATAAAATATATAAATGTAAATGGAGGAATCTCCCAAGAAACTCCTAACAATTAATATGCATCGGTTCTTGTTCCAAAACAACAGGCTTATTTTTGGCATGATGTCCATATCTGGCCAAATACTCCTAGGCATTTGTAATATGGAATACTACCAAGATGTTATCCTGTTGACAGGGAGGAAGGATGATGTTACAGTGTATCCAAGACTGAGGAATGGAATGTAGACTTAGAGCGAGAGAGAAAAGTACAAGTCTTCCAGAGATGAAATGTCACACTGTGGGTATGTGACCGAGAACTGTATTGTCAACTTCAAATGTTTTACAGTACTTATTTTACAAGCACTAAGTGCAATCAAAGTGAAGCAGAATATGGTACAATCATTCAGAAAAAAGTACAAATATGCTAGTTACTAACAAGTAAGTTCTCTGAGCACAATAGTATGAATGCATAATGAACTAAAATGTTATAATGTGAAAACAGCAATACAAAACAGCACAAATTCAACAAAATTAAAATTAGACTTGACAAGCTAAAGTGATGTTAATATAAGCATATTATTATCAAATTACATACAAAAAATACTGATAACTGGTCAAAATGTCTCAGGATGTTAAATCCAGTATCGATTCCAAGTTGACTCACAGACATTGAAGCAAGCCTAGAATCCTGAACCAAAAGAGTCAACAAAATCCAGGGATAACACAATATCAATAGCAACCAGAGACTATCATAGTCTGCTTTACCTGGGTAACAGCCGGAAACCCAGAAAGCTGGTAAACCAAAACTTAACAAAACCTTCCAAGTACTTATAGTAGAATTTACTATTAGCATTTAGATGCAGCGTAATCCAGTGAATAAAATGACTAACTGTAAGTGAGCATTTTAAATATGACAGCCTAAATGTGATTTATACAACTCACTCTGCATATCAGACAACAGTCCATCAACCAGGTTAAAACGCAGAGTGCTCATGAAAGCAAGAAGGAACTCGTATGGCTTCATATCTCTCAACCATCCAGATTTTTGCCTCATATTTTTGGGTATTCCTCATAAATATGTGATTTTCTGGCAAATCATTGAGGACTGAAGTCATTAACTAAGAACATACATTTGAGTGTCAGACTTCATATCCTTACAAAAATTAATGCTAATGGAAAAACTGTTATTTGAGCAGCTTTCTAAGTTTATAAGAGTCAGTTAACATGAATAAACCACCTAATAACTATACGCTTTCAGTAATTTTTACACTGTATGCAAGCCAGAATGCAACAAAGTTTCTGCTTGTGGTCTGCTGAATGCAGATAACCTTACTTGTTGTGTATTTTGGCTTTTCCCGGTTAGGGGTCGCCACAGCGGAACTCTGGTCCGCTAATGATTGGCCGTAGATTTTTATGTGCCGAGTTGCCAGCCCTGACGCACAACCTTCAACTAAGGTATGCCCATTCACGCATGTCTCCACACAGTAGAAGCTCTAGATGAGAATCGAACAGGACAACTGTGAGGCGACAATGCTACCGCAGCACCACCACCGCAGTTTTTGCAGATAAGCTTACTGCATTAATAAAATGGAATGTAAAGTACAAATACAGCCAGAATTATCAAACCTGTATGTTACAGATGAATACTAGAAGTAGAAAACTGACTTGCTGCACACATTGTTCTGCACAGCAGTTCATACTTCCACTATATTATTGTACTGTAATGTACGTCTCATTATCGCTGCTCAGTCTGCTGCTCTGCTTTCTTTGCTCAGCTCACCTGCATATTTTGCATTTTTCAATAGGTGATCTGAGGCACATTTTCTGAATACACCATTTTTGGGCTCTGGTCCAATTCACTTGTGCATAACATCTTATGCAGTGATATTTACCTTTGCTGAGTATATGGCCTTAACTGGTTTTGTATGGCTAAATCTTAACAGTGTGTAACACAATAAGCACCAATATGTCAATTCCAGCTTTGCCATCTTTTGTTTAGTAACACTGCTACACCTCATCATAAGTTTGAATGAAGCCAAAAGTATCACTACCTAAAGTTTTCCTTGTGAGGGTGGAGAGCACATGTGAATAGACAAAATGCAAAAGCCTGTGGTGGGGGTGGGGTGTTTGACTGAGGTCAGCGGAGGACATGGAATGGAAAAGCTGCAGCTGTAACAGATTCTACGTGGCATCCTGGTAGATGAGAATTTGTTCGGGCAAGCAAAACCTTCAGTGCTTAGACAGGCTACTGTGGCCCCATACTGAGAAGGAATTTAAACTCAAAAGCAGGCATTTAGATTTTCCATTTGTAAGCACGAAAGGCCTTTCAGCATTCGAAACATTTATTTCAGAAATTCACTTTTATGTTCAATAAACTTTACTCACCTGCCTTTAGGAAAAAAAAAATTGTTTGCTTGTTTCAAAAATATCCTATATGATGCCAAGAAGCAATGATGAAAAAAAAAACAGAAAAAAAAATGTGTCTCTCTCTATTTTTTGTTGTTTTATGGTTACAGACCATAAAACTGAGCATTTGCTCACTTAGAATCTGGGCTTTACATTCTGATAGTTGATATGTAAAATGTAAGAAGTATGCCTGAGATATAGATGAGCTAGACACATAAGGCAATTCTAGAAAAAAGCAGGGAGGTGTAATCTGCTGGGCAGGTAGGTCAATATCAACAGAATTTTCAGCAGGTAGAAATATATATATATGTTTACGGCCAAATAGTCCTTATTTTATCGTCAGCGTCTGCTTTGTTTCTTTGCGCTACCACGGTTAAAGCAGATCTGCTGTGAATAGCTTTGTGACTAACCAGGTAATGCAAGACAGAGCAGTAATCTCTCTCTTTTTCCATGTCAGCTTCATCTTTGACAACAAATCAAAGTACCTGATTTTATTACTCACAAATATGTACTACTGTATTGTAGTGTAACTTGTGCTTATCCAATGTATGTCAATGCAGTATACCATAATATTGTAGGATTTGAATTATATAATAAATAAAAAGGCAGGGAACATGGCTTGGAACTAAAATAATAACCAATGGAAAAAAATAGCATAATTCTGCACCAGGCTAGGTCCACAAACAAATCACTTTTATTACAAAAATAAAAAACTAGAGTAAGCACTTTTATCAAAAATCAAAGACTTTGTCATGCTCACCTTGTCAAAACACAAAGATTTCATTAGACACTGACAAAGTGTTTAGTTTTTGATGAAACATCTTACTCTGTTTTTTATTTTTGTAATAAAAAAAGATTTGAATTATGTTCCTGCACTTTATTAAAAGTTTTTGTTCATTCTTATGTCACTGTGCTGAAGTTGTTATCCTATGTGATAATACATGACATTGTATGATTTTTATTTGGAGCTTTTCTCCTTGGGCCCCCTCTGAAAAGGTTTTTTTTTTTTGCTCAGTCGGATTTTCCTGGTCAACAAATGGAAATAAATAAATGGGATGTAGTATAAAGTTGGGGTTAGAAAGCGGTTAAGCAAACATCCTGCTGTGTTGGCTGACTATGCCTTACTGGGTTATTACATAAAGTCATAGCTCTCAACCTTCCATCTCCAAAATGAGGAACAGTAGCCCTCATAATGTGGAACAAATGGGCAAAATGTAGAAAACATAGTATTGCCTTACTAACATCTGAAACTAGGAAGGTTAGAGTCATACTGGTACATGTGGTTCAATGACCTGAGTGCTTGTGTGACTTGATGGATCCTTTTCCCAGAAAGGCAGCTAACCGTGACTGTCTCCTTACTCAGTCTGGTGAGGGGTAAATTGGTGTGCCTCACTATAGAATTACGAATGACCAGGAAATTTGGCTGTGCTCTGGTTTGCTTTAAGGGCTTAGCATTAGAGGCACTGGATACAGTATAACTATGTGTAGCTGTGGGTGGTGTTTTAATGGAGTGTTTATGTGATGGATGAGGACCCTTCTTTTGATTGTGCTGTGCAGGAGGTCTTAGTGTTTTAGGAAGGTTGCCTGTAAGTACCTCAGCATAAGTAGTTTTATGTGTGGGGTCTTTACCCCACACAGTAGGTGTGGTACAAGTGTCACTTGCAACTGCTACAGGATTAGTTTTGCTTGTATGAAAGAGTTTTGCCTTCAGCATTAAAATGTATGTACATCTCTTGCGTACTTATCTGGTTTATTAGGAATAAGTGGGTTGTCAGTGTACAGGGGCAGTTGCTACAATGCTTCAGAATATGCATATCAACCAGATATGCCACAGAGAAAGTCAGGAAGTGCATATCCATGGCTACTGATCCACTAAGGAGGAGTGAGGGAAATTTAAATATTGAATAGGTCAATAACACACGAAACTTGATGAGCAATGCTCAGCTATGGTCAAGCTAGATGCCCTAAGTAGTTAAAAGAAATTTGTCTAGACGGTAAGGGATTTTAAAGGGAAACATACACAGATTACAAGGGGAAATTATGCTGCAAGATATCTGCATCTATACAGATCACTGCTAGGCACAGCTATGCAGGGAGCAGCAGTTCTAACTAAAGATTGTAAAAAAAGATCAAAAAGTGAAAATATTTAGCACAGAACTAATCAATAATGCAGCTGTGACAAAAAGCAATGCGTAAACCAAGTACCAAAACAGTGAATATGGTAATGTATGTCTTAGCTTGCTCATAGGTTATGAGCCAAGTATTGTGTAACTGCAATTGGAACAATTGGAATATGAAATTCATTCCTTTCAGTTTATGGTTATAGATCAAGTGCAGAAGGACCCAAGAGGGGTAATTGTGAGTGAATATTTATTTAAAAGAGAACTTGAGTGGCAATTGGAACTTGATGCCATGAATCCCTCAGGAATTAATAATAGTGTGGCTATTAGCTCAATTTTAAAACTTACATATTTAGTGGGTTAAGTAATTATTATTGTTTTTTTATATTGTGTGGAAAAGATTTTAGATAGTAAGTCTTATGTTTTAATGGATGTAGTGATGCTAATTGGGAACTAGTTATGGAATTGTATTGGTTAATTTGTAACCATGTGACATTTTTCAAAGGTTTTTAAATGGGGTGTTTGTGAAGAGTGTTTGTTCTGATGAAGTTCAATGAAGTTATTAGGAACAAAAGCGCTTAACCAACTAATACATTTGAAGTTCGTTTTATCCATAAGTATTCTGGTGAGCTGCATTTCTGCCTTCGATTTGTGTGGGTTTATTAGTTTGTGATACTTTTTGGTTTGGATATGGTAAAGTAAGCCTTGCTTTTTTTAGAGCTTTGGAGAAACCATCAACACTCTTGTTCTCAAGTACAGTGGTCACCAAAAGTTGCCAAATGCCTCAGGCACAGAGATTCAAATTTTAAACAAGCTATTTATCTGGCTAATCAAATAAAGGTGCAATAAGACTTACACCAGTAATCACCAGCTCAGAAGGGTGTAGGCTATCCTCTCCTGCCACAAGAGTGTAGACCACAAACTGATTTGGAACCAAAGTGTTTAAATCAGAACAAAGAGGCTTAAAATGACAGTTACAATGTAATCAGGCTGCTAACAAACTAATAAATGCAGCAAATTAAATGCAACTGAATACTTTAAGAATGTGTAGCAAAAAGCTAAATAAAGGAATAAGCATAAATACAGTAAAAGCAGCTATAAAAAGTGCATTTTTTTCGTAAGTGGGAAGGTAGGAAACAGGAGATAATTCAAGTTTAAGAGATTAAGAGGGGTGGACTTCCCAGTTGATCTCTCAGTGCTCAGTAGAAGGAGCTGATTAGATGAGACTGGGAGGAGTGTCCAAATTTATAGTAAGGGTGGGCAACTCAAAAGCCACCAAGCCAAATGCAGACAGAGGTCAGCAATAGTCAGGCAGAGAACAGAAAATCACACAGCACTACAGTTAAATAAAGATGCCACTAAATACTTGTAGTTAAATGAGGAATGCTGTTTCTCAGCACCTACCAATAATAAGCTGGATTTTGTTCACTGTCTCCAAAAGATTTCTTTTCTATTTTGATGCTGTTTATTAAGCATCCAGGTATGCTGTTAGAACCTATTGCGGAAATGTTTTTGGTCTTTATTAATACTTCAAGTGCTTTAGAGGTGATAGCGGTGTAAGGCATTTTGGGGTGAGTGATATTTGAGTATGGGCTTTTGAGGTGAAATTAGTAGTAAGGACTTCCTTGATATCAAAGACATCAGCAGTTGTGTAATTACAGAAACCTGGTTCCACTGTACTGATAGCGCTCCCTGCATTCTGAGTACAGCATCTATCTTGCATTCAAATCCACTGGCAAGTGTGTGTGTGTGTGTGTGTGTGTGTGTGTGTGTGTGTGTGTGTGTGTGTGTGTGTGTGTGTGTGTGTGTGTGTGTGTGTGTGTGTATTTATAACTCCATTGTTTCTCACAAGATTTCACGATACAAATCTGAAACCGGTTGAAGTCATAGTTATATTCAATAAAATTAATTATCACATTTTACCTAATTGTAAATCTCCATCTATAATACCTGAGTGTATGTAAAATACCATAACAAGTTAGAAAAATCAGCAGTCAACCAAATACTTTTCTTATGGGTGATTTCAACTATGCACACATAAACTGACAAACATTTACTACCAACAAGAAATATGCCCAGACATTTCTGGACTTTGTAAATGCCAATTCACTTGACTAAATTGTCCCACTACTTCCCAGAGGTGTTACTCTTGTTGATATTGTCCTCAAAAACATTTCTGTCAATTCCACCAGACTGCTTGTTACCCCCCCTCCCTAGTCGAATCTGACCATCTTGCTATGATCTTTTCTATGACAGCCTGTTTTGTGGGTGTTGATAATTCCCCTATATCCAGGGATTACTCCTTGATAATTCTCCTATATCCAGGGATTACTCCTTGATAATTCTCCTATATCCAGGGATTACTCCAACACCAATTATTTACTATTTACTGACCTTATTGACAATCACAGATGGTTTAGCTCCCCAAAGAGCCATATAACTGAGGCTGCTGCCTACTGCTCTGAATTTCACTCCCTGTTTGATAGATGAATTGAATCATCCATACCAATCCAGAGGAAGCATCATGGGAAGTTTAGAACCAAACCTATATGGTGGAACTAGCGCCAGACTTAGGTAAACTGGTGCCCTAGGCAGAAAGCAAGGTGCACCCCCACCCTCAATCAGATTACTTTTTTCTTCCTTTTTTTCTACAGTGATTCATTCATTCATTTATTCTGCAGTTCATTTATTCAACATGTTCTATGTAGGCAAAACTTCATTCTGCCAACTGTGGGAAAATAACTGCATTAAGCTGGGGGATCTGGGGACCTCAAGGCTCTCAGAAGTCAGGACATTTCTAGATGTACCGAGATGTATTTTTAAACAACCTTTTTCATTCAGTGATTGCCTGAACAAAAACTGTAATCAGAGAAAGTCTTAGTCTTCAACTTTGTTTTTTTTTATCCTATAGGAACACCCAAACTAACCAACACAACACTGTAATAACTGCAGTGGGAGTAATAGGATTTAGCCATGAGGTTTCCAGATGCTCTGAGATGCATGTTAGCGTTTTTTAAACAACCTTTTTATCCAGTGATTGCCTGAAAAATAACCATGATTGCAGACAGAAATTAAGCCTAACTCTTCAACTCTGTTTTTTTTTCTGCATACTTTTAGCACATGCTAACTGAGCAAGACCACCTTGTAATACCTGAATTAAGCAGGAGGCTGCTAGGCACCCACAAGCCATAGGGTTACAAACGCTCTATAGTGTGTTTTAGAACTTTTTCCAACCTTTTGATCCAGTGATAGCCTTAACAAAAATCACGTGCATGTAAAATAAATTAAATCCTCCTTTTTGTTTCAAGGAAGGAATAAGTTGCATCCTTAATGCTCAAAGCAGACCAAACACCACTTTACAATAATCTTGGAAAGCAAATGCTTGTGAGGATACATATATCCTTATATATCCAATCCCGGTCCATACTCTAACTCTCCTACTTCTACCAATCCTACACAATCAGTCTTACGGAGCCCATACCCAAGTCCTAAGCACCTCTCCTTTTATTCTATCAACTTCCACAGCATTCTTAACAAAATAACTGAATTCTGTTCCTGAATAGTCCAACACTCCCTCAACATCATAGCTCTCTCAGAAACATGGCTCAAGCCCCATAATACTAACAATGAATTTCTCCCCCTCGTTATAACATTTTACGCCTTGACAGAACTCATAAAAAGGGTGCAGGCATTGCCATTATGTACTCTGACCTCCTAACCTTATCCTCACTAACAAATTCTCCCCCCTCCTTTCACCCAGCTGAACTCATCATCGCCAATAGCAAACTTAACAACCACAAAACCCTCACTATAGTTGCCATCTACATACCACCTGGTGAGAACCTATGTCTATTAGAACAGATTCTCCACTGCATGTCTGACAACATAGCTAATGAAACTGTAATACTAGGTGATGTCAATATCAACTGGCTTCCCCTCTCCTCCACCTCTCCTACCACCAGCATAAACCTCTATGGTTACACACAACCTATCCCTTCTCCTACTTTTTTCATAAACCGATTAATACCACTTCAATACTTGACTGAATTTTCATCTCCAAACGTAACCTCTTTCACCAATCTGCATCCTTTCCTGACTCCATTAGTGACCACTCCCCCATACGCATCCTAAGATACTCTTTCCACCTCTCCAGACCTTATAAATTTAAAGTGCCACAAGCTAACCAACTTTAACCCCAATATATATATATATATAAAATAAAAGCTGATATCAACGGATTATGCCTAACCAAGTTTGCTGATGGTTGCAAACTGGGGGGATGTTATCAACACCCATTCTGATACTCAACTTCTCCACCAAGGGCAGGCTCAAACAAATGCTTGCTATACTAATCATGGGCTTACCTTTAACATCAGGAAATGCAGTATGGTGTCCTTTGGTAGATTTATCAGCACTGCTGCTTATCATACAGATAACATTCAACTTAAATTTAACACAAGTCATCAGGGACTTGGGTTACATATGTTGACAGACTTTTCTTTGACCAACACATCTCTGTGCTGATTAAAATATCATTCTACCTTTCACAGTATATTCTTTGCCGCATCTCTTCAAGGTCCAAATAAGCTGTAGTCTCACTTTATTCATTCCTTATCTGGTCCATTGAATATAATGCATATAATGTACTTCACTAAGCACCTAAATCAGCTTGAGAGACCTCAGTTCTCAATACCCTTAGCTACTCTGATGGACTAAAAGCTCTGTCCTTCCAATCAGTGACATACAGATTCCTAAGGTGCGGTCACTCTGTGTGCTCCTTCTGTTATATAGAACAAGTGGTAAAGCAAACACCTATTCTAGAGTTCTAAACCTACATTATCACATCAGCAATACCAGATGGCATGACAGATACCTAACCTAACATATTCCCCTCCTTCTGGAATAGGATGCCCATCCCTGTTAAACAGAGTACTTTCCTGACAACCTTTAAAACTGGTCAGGATGACTGGATAGGTGATTGCAAATGTTCACCAAGGATATGTGAAGAGAGTCTGACAGTTTGGGCACTTGTAGTCTCTTGACAGAACTGGGTAATGTGGCTGAGCTTTGTGATGGTCTCCTTTGGCCATAAGCTTAGTAAGAACCTATGAACCTATGAATTTATTTGCTAGAGTATTCATGATGCCTTTGGGTTCAGAGTGGTGGCCTCATTAAGGAAAAGTGTTATTTCTTAGTTTTCTAACACAGCTAAAGAAAGACTTCTAGTTATACTTCACTTCAAAAGCTATTCTCCAATCATGAGTTGCTTTACTAATCCTTATAATGCCTTTATTCATTCAGTTTATTGATAATATTTTTATGCTATCCTCATTCTGATGAGTTGTAGTTTTACTTGTACAGTCCAAGGAGTTTTTTTTCTTGTAAAGTTTATTTATGGGAATTGACCATAGTGGGGGGGGGGGTAAGTTTCCCATTGTATTTGTCAATGAAACTGCTAAATCTATGCATATGTTTAAGTGGGCATAAAATTCCTTAGTGAAGTTAGCTGCTTCCTTGTGGTCAAGGTTGGTGGATATCATGGGTAAATTTAGAGATTTCATCATATTATTGTATAAAGTTCACCATTTTGAAGTCCTTAAATACAAAAAACATTGATTATAGAGTGTGCAGTGGTTCTGAGAGTAAATGGTTTGAGTTTATAGTCCAACTTAACTGGTGAAGGACAGACTAGAGGAGTGGAACAGGTAGAAGCAATGTTTGTGATGACCAAATTAAGAATATTCTGTCCTCTAGTGGGTTTGCTAATTACTTGATCCCGGGAATTGTGTTTATCAAATCCAACTCTCTAGGCATACCCTACATTAAAGGTAGAGGTGCTCTAGTCTAGGACAGGGTAATTATTGAGTTATTGCTCATAAGACTTTCTTTTAAACATTCCAAAAGTCTAACATGATCATCAGGGGACAAGAAGGCAGTTCTGTAGCATGCTGTAATTTGGAAGTTTATCTTGTCCGTGGTAAACTGAATTTCTAGGAGCTCACTTTCTGGGTTTCTGGGTATCAGTCTAAATTAAATATGCTCCCTGACAAATATGGAGATACCAACACAGTTTCCACCATGCCCAGAGGCATGATAGGTGCAAAACTTAGTTATGGAATGAGTGTTTTCTTTGCATTTAAATTAAATCTCTGTAACTAAACATACATGGATATGTTCCTGATGCTGCAGCACCTGAGGATTGGGCAATTTATTGCTGACTCTCCTGGCATCGATAAGAGCTGCCTTAATGTGGTTCAGTTTAGGTTTAAATGAATTTGCAAAGATGGGATGCCCATTAGAGTGTCTTTTCTTAAAAAAACATAATAGGGGCAGCATCGACTTTTGCTAATGTACAAAACCCCTTGAATGAGAGATGTAGGCTATCCCTTGCAAAACAAGCAGGACTGTCAATCATCTCATGCCAGGCTCATAAATACTCCAATCCCATAAAATGACACCAACATTTAAGTCAATTGTGAAGGCTAATTATCCTCTCATTATACCTAGGCCATCATGCTTGGTGAAGGAAGAATTCTACTCAGGACCAGAGGAGCATTTCAGTTCTAGCCACTGTTGTTCCTTTAAAGAAAGTACAAAGTATTATTAATAGAATAATAATTGGGCTTTATTTTATCTACATTTTTGGACCATGAAACGAGCCTGGGGTGTCTGTTCAGCTCCTAATTATTTTCATGCATAGACCATATGGTTACCTTATCAATCATATAATCAAGAGTGACATAGGTCAGTTTTGTGATTCAGAAGAAATTGTGTCCATCTAGAAGTGGGTCTGTTTTTTCTTTGTTCTCTAATTATTTGTGACTCTTGATACTTTTTTATTCAATTTGGTTTGAATTTATTCATTATATTGTTTGCATATTAAACTATCCTGTCCAAAAGGCACCAATTAAGGTAAGAGTCAGCCCAGTTTAATATTGTGGGCAACAATTCTATAGCAAGTCATCACTGTTCTAAAAACTACCTGTTATAAATGTGACAGGCTTAAATTTGAAACAGAACTTTGAATCAAAATAAGTGAACTACCCTTTTAACTGTGATTGTATAACATCAGCTAATACTTATTCAGTGCTAATGGCTACAACTTTGGTACAAATTGCACACATGCATAAAAGCAGTTAATAATAAAAGGAAGTAAGATATTTAAATCTCCACCCCTGATAACTAAATTTACTTTAACAAAGTTGCACTACCTCATTATAAATGGAATGCTTGGTTTTCCACTAAATCAAGCGACATCTTTACTCTAAAGTAGTGTAGACTTGGAATATATTTAGGTACATGGGGTGTTATGGTCAAAACCCAGAAATGAAGAGGACTGCAAGGGGAAAAGTCTCCATGCAAAAATAATTTTTGTCTCTTAAACTTCACAAGTCATTGCCATATCTTGTTGATGACTGTTGTAGTTCATGAGTTGCATTTCATTTTTTTTTTTTAGTAAGCAATGTATCATGCTGTATATTTAAATTACCAGAGTACTTTATATTATGTAAATATTCACAAAATGTATAACTGTAATTCTTCAAATATGCTGTTACCAGGTATGGAACCTTTGGATATTTATCTTATTTTCCTAGTCTTACATGTGAAAGTCGAGGGCTTTGGAGCTATGCATAGCTCTGTTGTTAGCTATCATTTCATAAAAGCAGCTTGGAGAGGATTATGAGGGTGCCTTGGAAAATTAACTCTCCTAGAGACTTTGGAGATTGCTGATAACTGCTGTGTTGACCCATGGATACTCAATGTATGCTTTTTCCAGTGCATCAGTCTCTCTCTTATTAAGCGTTATCCACAGGTGCACATCCTTAAGGCTTGTCTTGACTGTAATTATGCATAAGTTATAGTAACACTCTAGTTATTCATTTTCAGTCACAGAAAACACATCAATACTTGCCTAGCCTTGCAAATAATTAGAAAATGCAACATCCTAACTGCAACTATTAAGAGATTTCACCTACTGGAGCAAACAGGGAGTGTATGCAACTTTAGAGGTTCCCTTAAGTCCCTTCTTTGCAACAGGGTAATAAAATCTAGTGACTGCCTCTTAAAAGCAGGCATTTTCAATTATCAAACTGTTAACCACTCTATTATATGGACCCAATGAAACTCAGATGAATGTGCTTTCTTAAATATAGTTCTGTAGTGGTAGTTCATGGTGTATTGTCATTTTTTGTTAAAAATAAAAACCTTTTAACTAAGAATGAGGTTCCATAGGCTGCTGAGCTGGTAAATCTTCATGGGTCTTTCAGGAATACTGAAATAGGGGACTAGCCTCTACGCTTTGGGATTGGCTCCTGTTTTTCCATCTCTCATATTTTCCTTCAATCAGCTCCACAAGACCATCCCAGCAGTGTCTTTAACTGGCTTTAAATAACTGACTACGTGAATGTAATATATTAGAGCAGAAACACTCATCCATCTATCTATTTAACAGAATAAACTGCTTGAAACTTCAACAATATGACTTTATTCCACCCTCAGAGAGAACATCAGAGAGAAAGTCTCCTAGATCCACTGTGTAGATAGGAAGGTGTTGTCCACTATGGTGCTTGGGTCTGAGGTAACCTTCCTTCACATTCCCTTTCTCCTCTCCTTTCTAGTTGTTCAAGTGAATGGGACATCCTTTCATTCAGTCAATAATTTAGTACTGCCCTTTTACTATACTTTCTTTGTCTATTGTCACTTCCTCTCCCTGTTCTAGTTCCTTCTTCTTGGATGAAATAGGCCCAGATCTATTTAATATTACCAAACTGCCAAATCATCAAACCACAAATCATCAAGACCAAATCATCACAATACCAAAATAACAAAAAGCCAAAACCTTGAAGCCCAAAACATAAATAATTCAAAAACAGCAAAGCACAAAACATTGAATTTTCCAATAGATACAATACATATTACTTCCTCCAAATCAAACAACAATAAAAATAAACATAAACTTTATTTAACCTGTCTGCCCCTGTACCCCCACACCCCCTGCAAATTAAATATACCAAGTCCAAGGTGACACTATAGTGGAGGAAAGTTAAGTTTCCTGATCTTTACTGTACCCTGACCTCCACACAGAATGCCCAAATAAGTTCACAAGTATGCACCATTTAGTTCACAATATATCTAAATACTTACACCATGCATACTTCTTCTCCTAGTTACTTCGGCACTACAAAACCAACAGCAAGACTTATTTTAGGAAGATAAAGCTAACCTACAACAATAAAAACCCACTTACCATTTTACTATAAAGTTTCTCACTATACAACCTGAAAACTTTCCAACAGCGTTAAATGTAAGGTCCGCCATGTTTTTTCACCACACGACAACACTTCTTAAAGTGATACCACAGCATTCATGCACTACACCATTAAAAACTTACCATTTACGATGTTACAGCAGTCAGTGTTATCAACTTTCAATGTTTTGAAAATGCAACGTTATGGTCATCACATTATGGGAGACAACAATATGGTAATTCGACAATTTCAAGTAGATCTATAGGCCCATATCTCACTCAAGAAATTTGAGCTGTACTGTTATGTGCTCCAGATTTCCTTTATACTGACCTTGAATAAAGATTTATTTTTGTATGTCAGACATCTACAGTCTTTGTCTGCATTGGTAATTTATCTCTGCAAAATTTTGTAACAGTTCTACTTCAGCTCTCTTTCTGTCTAACCTTCTATGCTGGCTTTAGTGGCCAGGAATAGCTTATAGGTCAGCCTATTTTCTTAGTATTGACCTGTTCATGAATTGGTCAAGGTGCTCTGACCCCAGGGGTCTCTGCAACTATGTTGTGATCAATCACACCTGATTGACTGGAGACTGGAATCCTTTCTCTTTTCCTGTGCTTTTATGGGCATTGCTGTTTCTTCTAGTTGTCTTCACGTTGGTTGCCCACAAGTGGATTGGACCTAACTCCCCCCTTGAGATTCCCATTTCTGCTGTGATCTCACTGTTTTTAGGCTTAGCTTTTTTATTGCCCGTTCTTGTTGAGCACATCTACTATTGCTTCTGTCTTTCACTTTTTTAATTGTACACTGATACCCCATGTAAACTTTTTATGTTAATTCTTTTTAATTAGCCCTCCAGTGCTTTCTGTATGCTGACACTCCTGCATGAACTTCTTATGTTAGTGCATTTTAATCTGTCCTTCAGTACTTTCTGTATGCTGACTCTCCCGTATAAACTTCTAATGTTAGTACTTTTTAATTTGCCCTTCAGTGCTTTCTGTATGCTTACACTCCTGTATAGACTTCTTCTAATGTTAGTACTTTTTAATCTGCTCTTCACTGCTTTCTGTATGCTGACTCTCCTGTATAAACTTCTTATGTTAATACTTTTTAATCTGCCCTTCAATGCTTTCTGTATGCTGACTCTCCTGTATAAGCTTCTTAGGTTAGTATTTTTTAATTTGCTCTTAAGGGCTTTCTGTATCCTGGAACTCCTGTATAAACATTTTATGTTATTATTTTTTAATCTGCCTTTCAGTGCTTTCTGTATGCTGACTCCCCTGTATACACTTCTTCTAATGTTAATACTTTTTAATCTGCCTTTCAATACTTTCTGAATGTTGACTCTCCTGTATAAACATCTTATGTTATTACTTTTAATCTTTTCAATGCTTTCCATACGCTGACACTCCTGTATAAAATTCTTCTAATGTTAGTACTTTTTAATCTGCCCTTCAGTGCTTTCTGTATGTTCATCACACTCCTGTATAAACATCTTATAATGTTAGTACTTTTTAATCTTCTTTGCTGACACTTCCATATAAAGTTCTTCTAATGTTAATACTTTTTAATCTGCCTTTCAGTGCTTTCTGAATGTTGACTCTCCTATATAAACATCTTACGTTAGTACTTTTTAATCTTCTTTTCAGTGCTTTCCATACACTGACACTCCTGTATAAAGTTCTTCTAATGTTAGTACTTTTTAATCTGCCCTTCAGTGCTTTCTGTATGTTCATCACACTCCTGTATAAACATCTTATAATGTTAGTACTTTTTAATCTTCTTTGCTGACACTTCCATATAAAGTTCTTCTAATGTTAGTACTTTTTAATCTGCCCTTCAGTGCTTTCTCTCACTTCCTTGCTTCCATACTACTTCTGCCTTCTGTAACAACTCCCTTCTCACCACTGGCTCCCTCAATACTTTGTCTCTCCTCCAGTGATCTTTCTTCTTGGCTGGGTTGGGTTTCTTAGTCATGCTAGCAGCTGTGTGGTTGTCTTCCTGCACATGTCCTGTTACTTCATCTGCTTCCTGTTATCTCCCATTTCAGGCCTCTAGATTTCCTCCAGATAGCTTCATCTTTGTATGGATGAAACTTAGTTCCTCCAGTAACAAGAAAGCATTTGTTTACTGTGAAACCATACAGTCTGCAGAGCACATAGTATGGCTACCTTGTCCAACTCCTCTGTCTCTCTGCATCATGGATCCTGTCTATATCAAAGTCTAGGAACTGGGAGAGGGGGGTGTCAGAAACTTCACTAAATTTTCCTGGAAAATGTATTTTACCACCAAGTCTTATTTTCTCTAGAATACTGATAATCTGTAGTCTTAGTCTAGGTAGCAAGTGCAGTATTTCCAGGCCAGGCACATGGCATGTTTCTGTTATTCTGCAGCCTGTCATTCATGAAGACACGAGGTAAGTGTCTGCTGTTGTTGTTGTTGTCCCACTCTAGGTAAGTGTCTGCTGTTGTTGTTGTTATCCCACTCTAGGTAAGTGTCTGTTGTTGTTGTTGTTGTCCCACTCTAGGTAAGTGTCTGCTGTTGTTGTTGTTGTCCCACTCTAGGTAAGTGTCTGCTGTTGTTGTTGTTGTCCCACTCTAGGTAAGTGTCTGCTGTTGTTGTTGTTGTCCCACTCTAGGTAAGTGTCTGCTGTTGTTGTTGTTGTCCCACTCTAGGTAAGTGTCTGCTGTTGTTGTTGTTGTCCCACTCTAGGTAAGTGTCTGCTGTTGTTGTTGTTGTCCCACTCTAGGTAAGTGTCTGCTGTTGTTGTTGTCCCACTCTAGGTAAGTGTCTGCTGTTGTTGTTGTTGTTGTCCCACTCTAGGTAAGTGTCTGCTGTTGTTGTTGTTGTCCCACTCTAGGTAAGTGTCTGCTGTTGTTGTTGTTGTCCCACTCTAGGTAAGTGTCTGTTGTTGTTGTTGTTGTTGTTGTCCCACTCTAGGTAAGTGTCTGTTGTTGTTGTTGTTGTCCCACTCTAGGTAAGTGTCTGCTGTTGTTGTTGTTGTCCCACTCTAGGTAAGTGTCTGTTGTTGTTGTTGTTGTCCCACTCTAGGTAAGTGTCTGTTGTTGTTGTTGTTGTCCCACTCTAGGTAAGTGTCTGCTGTTGTTGTTGTTGTCCCACTCTAGGTAAGTGTCTGTTGTTGTTGTTGTTGTCCCACTCTAGGTAAGTGTCTGTTGTTGTTGTTGTTGTCCCACTCTAGGTAAGTGTCTGTTGTTGTTGTTGTTGTCCCACTCTAGGTAAGTGTCTGCTGTTGTTGTTGTTGTCCCACTCTAGGTAAGTGTCTGCTGTTGTTGTTGTTGTCCCCACTCTAGTTTTCAGAAACGTAATGCCTTTCACTACTTCAGACATGATACAGAGTATTTTTTCTCTACCTGCCATTTATTCTTGGCATCCTTTATTCTCGATTATCCTCAAGATGACTTTTCTTCAGGATTTCCATGATTCCAACTAGCACTATAGGGGTATTGGATTTAAAAAAAATTTTTACTCTGAAGATTGGTCAGAGATTCTAAGATCTGCTACCATGTTGTGTCTGTTAACCATACCTCCCCAGACAAAAAAAAAATAGCTCTACCTTTCCTCTAATTGCTACAGGAAACAATGCTTTTGTAACAGTTTAAATATATGAAAGAATAGAGATAAAACATGTTTCAACAGTGAACCTTTATTTTGGCAATGAAGTGATACCCATTATTTTACAATGGTAGGCGGCATGGTTTCTACTGCAAAGTCTCATGTTTCTTAAAAAAAGTCTTACTTTGGACAGTAGAAAAGATCACACACACACACGAGGAGAGGGAAAACACTTGCACCACACCACACTCATCACATAGTCCCTCAGAATCTACACCACCAAAACACACACATACAAACACAAAACACATGCCTACATTCATGGAAGCTCTCAATAAAAATCTGCCCAAGCAACAGAGACCTCCAAAGCAGAGATGCAAGCAACCTCCACCCCTCAACACACCCCAAATGACACATAGCCCTCAAACTCAGTGCGCCACCCAACCACAGCCCATAAGGCAAAACAACGTACCCAACACTCTAGTCATAGGTGACTCTATAGTCAGGCACACTGATGTTCCACTCACCAGACTAAACAAGGAGAAAGTTATGGTCAGCTGTCTGTCGCGTGCCAGGATCTGCCACATAATGCATGCACTTAGGTCATTCCACAACACGTACAAATATGACTCTGTCATTGTCCATGTTGGTGTGAATGACCTGAGAAGTACCTCCCTGGACTACATGAAAAGAGACACGGAGGAGTTCTCCGATCTTGTAGCCCAGGCAGGTATGACCCTAGCCCTGAGTGGCATCCTGCTATCACCCAGAAAGATACCACAGTACAAGGACAAAATGAAAGACCACAATCCAAATTGTAGCTTGCTACAGATCCCCCACCATGCCCCAGGATTCCCATTCCTCATTTCTTGATACACTGGAAAATATTAGGATACAACCTAACACTGTAATAATGGGTGATTTCAACTACCCCACCATTAACTAGGAAAACTACTCATGTACCAACTCTTTTGCTCAACGTTTTCTGGAATTCATAAATTCCAATGCCTTGGATCAACTTATCCACACCCCCACCAGGGGCAGCAATATCCTAGACTTGGTCATTACCAACATGGGTGACGAGTGTTCCACACCAGAGGTCAATTCCTCATTGGTCAGATCCGACCATTAGCTAATCACCCTAGACATCCACATCCCGCCCCCACCGCTCCATTAGGGAAACCACAGTAAAAAAATTCTCCAAAGCCAACTTCACGCTTCTTAAGAGAAAAGTGGCAAACTTCACGATACCCATGCAGATGGACAATAGAGGTACGACTGCTGAGTCCTACACAAATGCACTTTATAAGCACTTACATGAGTGCATGGATCGTGCTATCCCTAACAGAACCAAGATGCTATCCTCCAAAAAAGGAACCCAATCTGGTGGTCCCCTGCAATAAACAAACTCTACAACAGAAGAAAGAAACTGCTGCAAAAAAAGAGTAAAATCCCGTGATTGGAGGAACTCCCAGGTCAGCCTCAGTAAGAAGCTGAGATCCCTCATAAAATCCTCCAAAGCTAGTTACGAAAACAAAATTGCCACTGTTTATAAAGACAACCACAAAGCATTCTATAGCTGTGTCGAGAATCTCAATGGCAACACTCAGATCTGCTCTGAGTTACAGCACAATGGCACTAAATATACAGAACCAACTGATATTGCCAGCATCCTGGCAGATAGGTTCAGTGCTAACTTTACCCCCTCTCACCCCCTAAAGGGCCCATCTCTATACCGGAAGAATGCACAGTTCCTGTAATCACAGCTGCACAGGTAAAAATCACACTCTCAGAAGCCAAGAACACAACATCCATGGAACCTGACAACATCCCAGGCTGTGTTCTACATGAATTACAGAACGAACTTGCACCCCACCTAAGTACCATGTTCAATCATAGCCTCACCTCAGGCTTTGTGCCCAGTAAATGGCATACAGTGATGGTCATCCCACTCCACAAAGGGGATCCACCATGGACCCCAGGAACTACCACCCCATTAGCCTGAAGTGCCTGGACTGCAAGGCCATGGAATGTATCATCATGAAACTTATAAACAAAGACATTGGTAATTTCCAAACTCTGGACCACACCCACTTCGGGTTTGTAAAAGGCAGATCATGTCTCCTAAACCTGATAGACTTCTTTGAAGCAGTCACCAAAGCCGTTGATGGAGGTAAGGTGGTTCACACAGCCTATCTAGATCTCGCCAAGGCTTTCAACACCATTCCCCACTCTGGAATTATAGATAAACTCACTAAACTAGGTACAAAATCCCTATGCCACAAGATGGGTTGCCAAGTGGCTCACTGGAAGAACCCACACTGTGAAAGTAGCAGACTCCAAATCCGACTTCAGACCAGTGATAAGTGAAGTACCACAGGGTTCAGTCCTGGGTCCTCTCCTGTTTGGTATCTACTTCTCTGAAGTACAGGCTAACACAGAAGGTCTTTGGCTAATGAAGTTTGCAGATGACTGTAAACTAAGAGCCATAACTGAAACTCCTAACAATGTGGACATCCTACAAAAGGGCCTCACTGAGACAGATACCTGGTGTCAAAGCCATGGCCTCAAGCTCAATGCCAAAAAGTGCATTGTCATCCCTTTTGGTTAAAAACTCTGAACCCATGAACTATCACATAGGCGGTAGTCTACTTAACACCAAAAGTGTGATAAGAGACCTTGGGACACAGGTGAACAGTAGTCTCTCCTTTGATAATCACATTACCACAGTAGTCAGGAAATCCTTCTACATGGCACACCTCATCACAAAAGGTTTCTCATCCAGGAAAAAAGAGGTCATTGCTCCCCTCTACTCATCACTCATTAGACCCATTATAGAGTACAATGCCCCTTTTGGTCTGTACCTCAGAAGACATCTACAACAACTGGAAAGGCCGCAGAAATACTTCACAAAGAGGATTACTGGCCTCAAACAGATGCCCTATGCAGACCATCTAAAAAAACTCCAGCTTTACTCTGTCGCTAATCGCCTACTCAGAGGTGATCTCTGCCTAACATACAAAGCTATGTCAAACCCAGAGCTGTTGGACATGCTCCACTTAAAGAAATCCCAATCCCTCTGAGCTACTCGCTCTATGGACCTAAACCTTGTCACCACAATAAACAGAACATGCTGGAGGGATAGATTTCTGTCCCAGAAACTTCCCATACTCTGGAACAAACTACCTATCTATGTCAAACAAAGCTCCTCAAGAAAAACCTTTATTATTGCATGGGAAATAGGAAATTCACCCCGGAGATCACTTCTGTGGCTCTGCTCTACAGGGGCACAGGAAAATAATTTTCTTGGGTGGCAAAAGCCAGGGTACCTTTTTGGCTAGGCTTATATAGGCCCAAGGGCCAGTAGCCTACTACCTATGAACCTATGAACACACACACACACACACACACACACACACACACACACACACACACACACACACACACACACACACACACACACACACACACACACACACTCTTAAAACAGAAAGACCTTAGTATTTTTGCAAAGTCCAATTAGATGTCTGCAATTGCATTTTTATTTATTTATAGGTTCAAAGGTTCATAGGTAAATACTAGGCTAGCTGCCTTTGAGGGCCATTTTAAGCCTAGCCATTTCACCATTTTGTACTCAAATTAACCTATCCCATTTTTTTAGTGATTGGACTTATCCAGTCCATGGTTGATGATTATATATTACCCCTAAGGAAAATAACTGGGATCATATCCAAGTAAATTGCATGGGATAAAGCATTTAAGAGCTGTCTTTGTCCACTTGTAGTACAGGTTGCAGTCCTGGGATTGCATTTTCTGTTTCCCATTTATAAATCGAAGTTGTGCTTGAATATGGACAGGAATTAACTTTATTTTATGTGGATGGGGAGTTTGTTCCAGAGTAGTGATATCCTCTGCAAGACTTTCTTGTCTCTTCAAACCATTCTCTTGATGGTGCAGAAGAGGTTTATATCCTTAGACTTCAGTATTTCTGATGCCATTTGACTTGCTGATGTGCAGTAAATCCAGTTTAAAGGACAGGGATTATTTTTATTACTACTTTTGGATGTGATCTTACCTAAAAAAGAGACGTGGCAATGGCAGGTATTTTCTGTGTGATCCTAGTACCATTATTCAATGCAACCATTGTGATAGTTCAGGTAATGGTAGCATGGTCTCTGACACACACACACACCCCCTCCCCTCTTTCTCCCTTACTATCAGTGACTATGGGCATGCCTCAAGGGTCTATTCTTGGCCCCCTCCTTTTTAACCTGTTTACAAATAATCTCCATAATGCTACAACTCTAGCCACCCTTACACAGTATGCAGACAACTCCACTATCATATGTTCTGCCCCAGCTCTACCTGAACTATAGAACTTAACCAAAACATCCTTCAATGCTACTGAATCATGGTTGGCAGACGCCCAATTAATCCTGAACCCAAATAAAACTAAACTCATGCTCTTCCACTCCACTAAACTCAAAACTCAATCCACTTACTTCAACATCACATCCAGTAATAAGACTTTGATGTGGCAATGGCAGGTATTTTCTGTGTGATCCTACTACCATTAGTCAATCAGTAACAGAATCTGTATGGGTAAAACTGCAATATCCTATATATGCCTCAGAATTTACAAAGTGCTGCTACGTGGAAGAAAGTCAAATTTACACTCATGTTAGCTTGTATTAGATGAAACCTTTTAATGAGCAGATATTAATTTTACCATATTCGGTAAATGTTTTGCATCCATTAGATTTTATTTTATGTGACAGTGCATGATGAAAATTTTTTACATCCTAGATATGCTGGTGGATGTGTGTTGGGGCACATAATCATACCGGCTCTGTGGATAAAGCAAACCTTTTTTGGGACTCAAGAACTGAAATTAGTAGGTTCAGGTTTTCTGTCTATAATAATACCTGCATTACAAATGTACAAGTATATAACAAGACATAGAAATTTCATGACATATCCTGATTCATACCACTACATTGTGGTGGTTGTTAGAGGCTATGACATATGCATATGGGTGCAGGTGCTTGGCTTGATTTACTGAAGTGTGGAGACTCCTTTTCTATGCAGATCACAGAGATTTTGTTTGATTTTTGTGATAGTTCAGGTAATGGTAGCATGGTCTCTGACACCCCCCACCCCACTTCATGGCCCTCTGCTTGGGGGTGGCTCATATAAAGCTGATGACATTTTTTTTTTTACAGCATTGATGGTGTCACTCGTCTTGTGTATATTCAATAATATGATGAGGCTGGGTGTTCATTTAAGTAGTTTATTACACACAAACACATCAGGATGGATAGCAAAAACATTAAACTTAAACAAACTAATTAACTTACTGACTACTACACACATACATGCTTACACCTCGGCTGCTCACTACAAAATGGCACTCTTGCTTGCATGTGCTCAGTACTTATATGCATGTGCCTGGTGACTGGAAAGCTTCTTAAAGGTATATCACAAATTCTGATGTACATCCTCCCTCTTTACTGAGCTGTCTTGCATTGACAATGACATTTGAATAGGCATGCAAATTATACAGACAATAATAAACAAAACAATATTCATGTCCAGGTTGCCGTGTATCTGGAACTAGGTCTGGAAATGTGACCTGATCTTGTAATGTAATAGTAGGACTGGGTTTAGCAACAGGAACATTCACTGAGGAATGTTCTGCTTTAAGACTCTCAGGGATATTCTTAGGAACAAGGATATCTGCTGGAATGTCTTCTGGTACTGGAACATTAGATGAGTCACTCTGAGAATTAGATGAGTCACTCTGAGAATTAGTCTTTATTACAGACAAGATGCTGTATCACTGGCTCAGACACCGGTAATAAATGTTTCCCATTCTACCTGAATTCCGTGCCTTGTGACTCAACCATGTATGATCTCAGTTCTTCACACAAATGTTTCACAAGTTCTATTCAGTCAAGTCATTTTCCTATCTGCATCCTCACTATCTCTCCTTCTTTTAATCAATTGAGCAGTTTTCTGGTCTTATCATAGTAGGACTTCTGGGACAAATGCTTTTTTAAGAGTTGAGCTTTTACTGCTTAGTTGTTTTTAGCACATGGAACCAACAAATTGCTACTGATTGGTAATGTGGTTCTGGTTTGTCTTGTCATAAGTCTCTGGGCAGGCGAACCAAGATGATTATCGCAAGGAATGTTTCTAAGGTTCTGGAGATTTAGAAAAACATCAGTATTGTCTTGTTTTGATTTCTCTAATAGCTGTTTTGCACTTTGAACTGCACATTCAGCCAAGTCATTTGACTTTGGGTATTTGGGTATTCAGGACTACTAGTAACTAGTAGTAACATGAACAACTACTAGTAGCATGAAGAAAGTCCCAAGTTTCAGCAAATCTCTTGAACTGCTGACTTGTAAACTGTGCACTATTGTCAGAAATGACTTTGTGTGGACTACCATGGACAGAAAAAATGTCTCTTCAACTTAGTAGTGACAGTACTGGACATCAGATTATGAAGCAGGTCAATTTCACACCAATTTGAATAAGAGTCTACTACTACCAAGTAAAGTTGACCTTTCCACTCAAAAATGTCAGTGGGTACTGTTGACCAAGGTAGTTCAGGAATCTGGCTTAACTGAAGGTTTAGTACTATTGCAAACAGAACAAGTTGAAAGTTCTTTCTCAATATCATTTGACATAGAAAGCCAAAATACGAATCTTCTTATCCTTCTTTTGGTAGAATCAGTTCCTGGGTGGCTATGATGCAAGATCTTAATATACTCTTGTTGCAAGGATTTTAGAACAATCACTTTTGGACCTTTCATGATGATACAATTTTCCATCAAAATCTCATCTCTGTAAGGAAAATACTGCTGCATATCTATTGGTAAACATTATTGTTTTGATGGTCATCCTCAACTGATAAAGTGGTTGAGCTTCTGGAGAATTGAATCTGAAGCTGTGTGAGTTCTAAGCTCATTAAGACATGTGGAAGAAAATGTTCTCACTTCCATGACTTCAAAATAAGGTTTCTCATTTTCATGCTGTTCAGCGTTTTTTCTGGGTGATCGGGATAAAGTATCAGCAAAATAAAGAAGTTTGCCTTTAGTGTAAACAAGATTGAAATTGCACTTTTTCAAGTTGAGCATCATGCATTGCAATCTAGCAGGAGTTGTGTGCATTGCCTTTTTTAGAATAGTGACTAAAGGTTGGTGGTCAGTCTCAATTTGAATTGGTCAGCAATAAATATAATCATGGAACTTCAAACATGCAAACACAATTGCCAAGAGCTCTTTCTCTATCTGAGCATACTGCATTTGAGTTTGGGTTACAATTCTGAATGCACAGGTTACTGGTCTATCCTCTTAAAGAATGACTACACCAAGTCCAAACTTCAAAGCATCACAGGAAAGTGTACTGGTTTGTGAACATCATAGTATCTTAAAGTAGGTGGACTGGAAATTTTCTGTTTCAGGACATCAAATGTTCTTTGGTGTTGTTCTGACCAGGACCAGTTTATATCTTTGCATGTCAGCTCTGATAGCAGTGCTGAAAGTTGACTCAAATCTGGAATGAACTTGCCAAAATAGTTGACCATGCCAAGAAAACACTGTAGAGCTTGGACGTTGTCTGGAGCTGGCATCTCAAGAATTGCTGTTTGCTTGGACGTATCTGGTCGTAAGCCTGGACTGGTAAAAAAATGACCAACATAAGTAATTTCTTATAGCCTAAATTCGCATTTTTGAGGATTCAACTTAAGATTTTACCTCACAAGCACATTCCAGAACTTTCTTGAGGTTTCTATCATGTTCGACTTCACCATTGCCTCCAACAAGAATATTATCGACTATAATAGCACATTAATAGCCAGAAAAAAATTGCTCCATCACACGCTAAAGACTTCACTGACAGAACTGATTCCAAATGGCATTCTCAAAAATCTGTACCTTCTAAATAGTATACTAAAAGTAGTGAGCAATGAAGATTTTTGGTCAAGCAAAATTTGGCAAAACAAATTTTTTGCATCTAAAACAGAAAAGACAGTGGCATTTGGCATAAGAGCAGCAACTTCTTTGACTGTGAGCATTGTATGATGAGGTCGTTTTAGTGCTTTCATCAAATCTCTCGGATCAATAGATATTCTGATATCATCTGAGCTTTTCTTATGAGCTACCACCATGGAGGATACCCATTCAGTTGGTTCTTCTACTGGACAAATTACTCCTTGCTGCACCATTCTGTCTAGCTCAGCCTTGGCTCTGTTCTGCATAGCTACTGGAACTTTCCATGCTAGTCTGATAACTGGGCTTACATCAGGGTCTAACTTCGTGGAGTACACAACTGAGAGTTTGCCTAGTTTGTCTTCAAAAAGATCAGCATAGTCAGAAAAAATAGTTTGTGCAAAATGTTCATGCTGGCATTAAATGTGAGTGTGCAGGTGGGCCATCTGCTTACATGGTGGACTTCTTCAATAAATGAAAACAGTCACATTTTCATACTGTCTCTGAGGTCTAACTATGGCTGCATGGGTCTCTTGACTATATAAAAATGCAAGTCATAGCTGTTCCCAACAGAGTAACATGAAAGCATTACCGAGCCGTCGGTTTGAATTTCTTCACCACCATAAGCAACAAGTTTCGCACACTTTGCCAGATCAAGTTTCTGACCAGCACTTACTTTGGCAAACATTTCTGCTGACATAACATTGCACTTTGAACCATTATCAACTTTAAACTCAACAGGTCTCCCATTAATCAGAACAGTACAAAATACTTTATTTCTTGCCCACAAATCTACTGCATTGATTGTTTCACCAAGCGCTGACACACCATCAACATAAAAAGTAGGGTCACAGCTTTCTAGTTGATCAACTTGTCTCGTTGAATACTCTCTTTTAATAAAAGAATGAGCCTCATTTGATTTACAAAGCCTTTTGAAATTATTCCACTTTTTACATTTGTGGCACCGCTGACCAAAAGCTAAGCACTTTTCTCTTTTAGGTTTATGATTACCAAAACAATTATGACAGTTGTCTATGAAGCTAGGTGGGGGCACATTCTTTGATTTTGCTGACTCACCCCATTCTTCACTGAGCATGCTCTGGATTTTACTGGAGCTATCCTGGAACTTGCTAGAAATGCTCTGGGTTTCACTGAAGCTGCCCCAACCTTGGGCCTGTATCTTTTAACAACATGCTGCATACTATCAACATTAGCACTGGGAGGCACTGGAAGCATGCATTTCTTGTTTGTAAGCATATTCATGTGCTTTTCTGTGAGCTCATATATCTGACAAATCTCTATAGTCTTATTCAAAGTTAAATCACTGTCTCAAAGCAAAATATTTCTCATCTCTTTAATACCACACACAAGCCTGTCTTTTATCAACTCATCTCTCAAATCACCAAATCTTCATGCTTTTGCCTTGTTTCTCAAATCAGTTATATATGCTTCAAAAGTTTCACCAGTCTTTTAATCCCGTTTGTAAAATATGTGTCTTTCCATTATAAAATTCATCTGGGGAGGTAACATTTCTCTAAATTTATGTTTTAAGCACTCAGGGTCTTCCCACATTTCAGCTGGTACCATTATATGGCGGTTTTCCTCCTCGCCTGCATACACTGCGGGTACATACACAAATGAATGCTCTCTTTCAATAACTTCTGAACCAGCTAGATTAAGCAGAATAAATACCTTTGTATGTGCATCTTTGTAAGAAAAAACAGCCTGTATGAAAATATTGTACTCTTGTTCAAACACTCTTCAGTTTTCAGCCACCTTATTATCAAAAACTAGTGGAACAGGTCTGTGAAATCCTTCTGCCATTCCAACAAAATGCCCTTGTAATTATGTATAAACACACACCAGGTACTTGAAAAAACATTCAACTGTTCTATAAAGTCTTTGAAATGACCACTTTCTGTGAATAACTGTTCTCTAATACTGCACAAACCTGCAAACACTTTGCATACTTTGGATATCTCATATAGCTTTAGTTAATATGAAAAAGAAGCACATAGCAAAAAAAAATATGGCCATTTTTCCCTTTTTCATACATTTTATGTGATTTAGATATTGTTTCAAACATTTTCATAATTATTTTGAATATTATCAATATGTTGCAGTTTTGGACATTTTGTTTAATTAGAAATTTGTTTTGAGCATTCTGAGTGGTTTGTTTTATATTTGTTGAGTAAAATATCATTTAAATGAGTTTTAGTACCTGGATTTGTCTTTCTGACCTGTTTGCGAATTGTTTGAGCAGGGATGATCCACTCCTGTATATTCCTCCAACTGCAACTGTTTGCCTCATGGTCTTGAAAAAGAAGTTTTACTCTGGATCCCATTCTGACACCCTGTCACTTGTCTTATGTATATTCAATAAGACGATGAGGCTGGGTGTTCATTTAAGTAGTTTATTACACACAAACACATCATGATGGATAGCAGGAACATTAGACGAACCAGCTGACTGACTACTACACACATATATGCTTACACCTCAGCTGCTCACTGCAAAATGGCACTCTTTCTTGCACAAGCTCAGTACTTATATGCACATTCCTGCTGACCGGAAAGCTTCTTAAAGGTATATCACATACCCTGACCTACAAATGACACACCTGCATACTCACATTTGATGCCAGAAAGAACAGAAGGCTGTAGGTTGAACTAGGTTCTATTCCTAGATGAAGTTTTGGGGATTCATGTTTTAATACCGATGTAATGCAACATAAGGGGACCATTGTACTCCTAAGGTGTTGTCATTTGGATGACACTTTAAACTAAAGTTCCATCTGTCTGAGTTGGTGGTAGATCAGGTGGATGTAAAAGGTGTCACAACATTTACAATAGCACCTACTGACAAAAAACAGTAAGGACATTTATCTGGTTTCCTGGCCAAATTAACCATAGTCTTTATAAATATTACCTCAGGTTGCCCCTGAAAATAGAATGTGCCTAGTGTTGCTACACAGGATTTTTATTTGGAATTTTGGAGCAGGTCTGTAAGGATCCTGGGGGGGGTGACTGGGAGAACTGGCTTAGTTGTAGGGAAACCCATTGGCAGGTGAAACTTAATGCTACAAACCTCCCAGGTCTGAATGACCATATTTCTATTAAGCCATACTTAATAAAGAAGGCCAGTAAATTTTAAATAGGGACATATTGTGATCATATGCTAACATTTAAGCAATGTTTTATGTTGTTTTTTAAGTTGTTTCATTGCTTTTCCTACACTGAGGGGAAAAATGTGAATTGTCTTTTAACTATGTAGTGTTTTCATGTACCTTTAAGATGGTCTGGTGCCTCTTTTTAAGAAACAAGGTACTTAAGAGATTGGGATTGTGTGTGTTTTATTCACTTGATAAAGCCCTGCATTGTAGCAGGGCGAAAGCTCTTATGTTGAACTTTTATTTTAATAAATGATTGTATTAGTGAGCCATTTCCTGGCATGCCCAAACCACTTCTTTTTTTGTATTGGTTTCGCCATATCAGAGAAATAAACCAGGCACAGTGTAGGATAAAGGTGTGAAGAAGATAGTGACATTCTTATACCTGCAAGATATGGATAAAACAGTTACAGTAAAAGTAAAGGTAGATATAGAAATTAGTATATATTTAGACTGATGAATTTTTCATATATCTTTGAAAGATTATTAGCAGCTTCACAAAAAAAGAGCTAGTGACAAATTCCATAGGATTACTGAGGATGGAGGTTATGAATGATTGTTTAGCCATGGTTATCAAACCAGTGAGACTGTTAGATTTCTCTAGTGTGCTTTTTGAAGGACTTCCAAAAGTCTTCAAGGGTGGTCATAGAGCTGATTTTTTGTGGCATTTTGTTCTGGTACTTGGCTACAGATTTGGCAAATTACATTTTTATTATTGCTAGAGTATATGTTAGCACTGGTCTAACCAGGAGATTGTCATCTGCATCCCTGAATGTGTAGGACAGGCTTCTAAAATGTAGAAACTGTTTACATGGAGATCACAAGTCATCACTGAAAGTTTGTAAGTTAAGAAGAAAGAGGCTTTACTTTAACAGGGAGCTTCTTTTATTTGTTGACTGTTGGACAGTGTTGTTCATGCTAAGGACTAAGATAAATGAATCTTAAATACTATTCTCTGCCCTTTGGGGTATATTTATGTTTTGAATGTATAGCAAAACAATTACTAGAAGGGAATATTCCAGCATAGGCAAGGGAATGTTGATATCAATGGCTTGTCTGGTCTACTTTGTTAGAAACTACTTTGTTAGAAAGTCAAAAAGCACACTAGAGAAATCTCACAGTCTCACTGCTTTGATAATCATGGCTAAACAATCATTCATAACCTATTCTGTCTATTGTGATGTTGGTCAAGTACTTTTTTTTTTATTAGTGTTTTACTTTTTTTGTAACTTTGCAACTTGTAATTTTCTGTGACATCCAGTGTGTGTTTTACAATAATGTTGTTTTACATAATGTTGTTTTACTATGTACTGGAGCTTTTCTCCTCGGGTCTCCACTGAAAAGGGGCCACAAGCCCAGCTGGACTAACCTGGTTAACAGACAATAAATAAATAAATAAGTAAACACAGGTAATCCAGAAAGATCGAGTCAGGTCTGGTATCCCACCTGTGACCCAGAATGTGACAGAACTAACAGGAAGCAAAATATTAGTCCAGATTAGCGTTGCCACCCCTCTGTTTTTTTTCCGGAGTGCCCGGAAATCAGTAGGGCACTCCGGTTCTCTGGTTCTTGTACTCGGAGTCCGGAAATAGCGACGTCAGGCTCGTCAGCGCATATTAAAAAAAAAAAAAAAAACATTCCCGTCTTGGACTCTCGTTGATTGGCTGCTTGCTGCAGACGAGGCTCATGCAGCAAGCAACCAATCAACAAGTAGAGTTAGTAGTCAAAGCCCTGCAAAGCCCGCGAAAATTTAAGAATATAAAGCGGCGCTTCAGCTTAACTTTTTACCTTTTACTTTTGTACAAAGGGTGCTGCTTAAGATCTGAAATTCTTGCTTGGAGCCTTGGACATCGTCTTCAGTGGATTGCCTGCTGCCTGGAAGCCCTGCCTGGAAGCCCTGCCTGGAAGCCCTGCCTGCTTGGAAGCCCTGCCTGGAAGCCCTGCCTGGAAGCCCTGCCTGGAAGCCCTGCCTGCCTGGAAGCCCTGCCTGGAAGCCCTGCCTGTCTGGAAGCCCTGCCTGCTGCCTGGAAGCCCTGCTGCCTGGAAGGATTGCCTTAGCCCTGCTGCTTGCCTTGCTTGCTGGAGGAGAAGTGCTTTGGACTGGGTGGTGGTGTGTTCCCCTGCTTGCTGGCCCTTTATCTGCCTGTTCTCTGCTGCTGAGAGCTTGTTTTAGTAGCCCTGCTGCTGATTTTTCTGGAGGTAAGTGGATTTTTTTTTAATGGATTAATTCTTTGGAATTAAGGTAGATTTTCAAAGATTAGTGTGACAAGGGGAATGAAATATTGCCAGCACAGCTACTAGTGAATTTTTTAAATATTAAATTTATATTAATTCACTAGCTGTGCTGGCACTATCTCATTCATTGATGGTGACAAGATGTGTGTAACTATCTAGATGTTCAACATGTGGTGATTAACTAGAACAGTTTCTAATCTGGTTTTGGACTTGGTTGCAGTGAATGTATAATGACTTCATGATTTGTATAAGATGCTTGGACTGTAGATCTGTCTTTCTAGTCTGTCATCACCGTGATGTTTACCTTGACCTGTGTTTTGGTGTCTTTCTAGGGTGTACAGTCTTCGTAGTATAGTGAGGCTTAAATGTAGCTTTTTGTCTAGTTTGTCATCACAACTGTTTACCTTTTATCTGTGTTTTCTAGGGTATACCGTCTATACCAAAGCTTAGCTCATTTGATGTTACAGTGAATATATGATTACATGATTTGTATAAGATGCTTGGACTGTAGATCTGTCTTTCTAGTCTGTCATCACCGTGATGTTTACCTTGACCTGTGTTTCTTCCTAGGGTGTCTTTCTAGGGTGTACAGTCTTCGTAGTATAGTGAGGCTTAAATGTAGCTTTTTTGTCTAGTTTGTCATCACAACTGTTTACCTTTTATCTGTGTTTTCTAGGGTATACCGTCTATACCAAAGCTTAGCTCATTTGATGTTACAGTGAATATATGATTACATGATTTGTATAAGATGCTTGGACTGTAGATATGTCTTTCTACTTATTGGTAACTGTATGTGATATTAAAGACTTATGCTGAAGGGTGGAGTAAAGGGGTGTGGCTATTAAAAGGAATGGGTGTGGCTTGATTGTGCATGGGGCGGGGCTTGTTTGTCAGGAAATGGCACAGTAGAAAGGTGGCAACCCTAGTCCAGATAAAATCATTTTAGCTAGCAGATCTAAGAGACTGTCTCTCTGATTCCCTCTCTGTGAGAGGGATAAAGATGCCTAGTTGAAGTTTCAAATAGTTTATTCTGTTAAATAGGTAGATGGATGAGTGTTCTTGTTCTAATGCATTACATTCAACAGGTAAGTTATTTAAAGCCAGTTTCAGACATTGGTGGGAAAGTCCAGGGGAGCTGATTCATAGAAAATGTGGGAGATGGAAAAACAAGGAGCCAATCCCAAAGGGTAGATGTTAGTCCCTTATTTGAGTATTCCTGAAAGACCCATGAGGGTTTACCAGCTCAGCAGCTTATGGAACCTCATTCTTAATTAAAAGGTTTTTATTTTTATTTTTAACCAACAAAAAAAATGACAGTACACCATGAGCTCATGAGCTACCACTATAGAACTATATTTAAGATAACATTTTCACCTGAGCTTAATCAAGTCCATCTAATAGAGTAGCTTGTAGAGTGGTTTACAGTTTGAGCACTTAAAATGCCTGCTTTTACAAGGCTATCACCAGACTTTACTAGCTTGTTTTGTATCATATGTAATATGAGAGCCTGTGTCTGCCTTTCTTGGGCTCATATTCCTTGAAGAAAATTATGAAAGCTTTATTACAGAACTTTTTATTCCCTGACGTGTCCTTGTCGTGTATCACATGTAGCATGAGGGGTTGTGCCCACTTATACAGTGTAACACAGGCATATGAAAAAGACAGGAATGTATTACCAGGAGGCATTTTCCATTTGATGAGATGTTAAATGAAGGTCTCATCTGCTTGAGTTGGTGGCAGCTCAGGTGAATGTAAAAGATCCCATGGCACCTATCAAAAAGAGTATGAGAAGTTCCCTGATGCCCTAGCTAAATTGGCCCTAGTAGTATAAATACCACCTTGGTTTTCCCCTGAAAGTGGACACTAGCCTGGTAGGACAAACCAGGTCAACAAAGAATAAATTAGAAAGATGTTTAAAACTTTTTAGTGGCAAGTGATGAGGGTTGCAGGTATTAGTGCAAATACGTAATGTAAATCAGAACCATGAACATACTTTAGAAAATCCACACTTACTATGTTTGATATGTAGGTTGTTATGATATTCAAAAGCTATTTTTAAGTCTGTGAGTATTGTCCTTGTAAATTTGCCTATCTCATAGTTTGAATGAATGATAATGTTATCAGTGAGAATGTCATATTTTGTAAGAGAATGCAAGATTTGAGTGTATATGTTTTTTCTTGTAGCTAATAGATGAAGGTTAGTTATTGGGTAGTAATCTTCAACTCGTTTAGGGAATTTTGTTTTAGGAAGAGGGATTGTGGTGGTAAAAGTAAATAGTTCCCTGATGGATTAAAGGTATGAGCCAGAAATGTGCTAATGAACATTAACCTGATTTAAGAATGAAGTAAATTAAGTAGGAGCTGATTCTGGAATGTAAGGATATTTTGATAAGTCCATCTTTGACTGTTTTCTTGTAATTGCCTTAAAGAGACATAGAAATATGGGTAATCCAAGAAGTTGTGCAGGGGTTAGCTATGTTATAGCTAACCCCTTATGTTGGGTGTTGGGCAACATAGTGATGTAGAGGTTAGCTTTGTTGTATCACAGCAAGAAGTTCTAGGTTCGATTCTTGGCTGGGGTGCCTTCTGTGCAGAGTCCGTATGTCCTCCCTGCATTCATGTGGGTTTCCTCCCACATTCCAAAGACATGCATCTGGAGTGTTTCTCCCTGGGTCTCCGCTGAAAATCTTATCTGTCCCTGTAGGACTTTCCTGCTAAAAAAAACTTTAAATAAATTATGCTCTATCCCTTGCTCAGCTTCTGGAGCTAAATTCTGTATATTCCTATTAATTTTAAATATTTTGTGGGAGGGGTTGTAAGGTTTTCACATTACTCTAGAACAGCATGGCATTTCAAGGAGAGATCCCTATAATGTTCTACAATAATCATATTTTGCTTTGTAGTATAGATTCAGGTTGATTTTCTGAGGCTGTTATAAAGATTATGCTTATCTGTGTCATGAGGGTTTTTCCACTGTTTCTAAGCAGCACCTCTGCTTTTTAAAAGCTGGACATTCTGTAGTGTCACGTCAGGGTGCCTTAAGCCTTCTAAGTTTTAATTGGTATACTTTGTTTTGGATGGGAATTACAATACTAAAGAAAAGTGAGAAAGACTCATGGGGACCCATCAATTTCATTAAGTTCTTTGGAAAGATGATCATGATTGCTTTATAAAATAGTTCTGGTTAATTTGTAATTAGATGGGTATTTACCAGTATTTAGTTGCCAAGAACTGGTCTACAGTTTCTGGCAGAATTTGGAAGAAGTTGTACTTAGTGACAAATATTGACAAAGTTTGTACTGAGTGACACTGATGTGTCTGTTAGTACAGTATCCAGAAGTGTGTGTTTTGTTAGTAGGAAAATAAAGCCTGGTACCTGTAGTAACCAATGGAGTCAGATTTTTTTTAGATAGAGTCATTGTGGTGATTTCTGGATTTCAATGGTCCTAAGATCAAGGTTGATATAACCCATTAAGATTAATTTGTTGTGTTTTGCTGCTTGTCTAAAATGGTTTCAGGAAGTTTAATGCTGTCAAAGTTTCAAGTGTTGTTTTCAGCATATTTTGAGATTAGGTATGATAAGAAATAATGTAAAATCTGTTTTTTCTATTCTTGTCAAGGCATGGCTGAGTGAAATCAGAGTTTTTCATATCCCTAATAGTGAAAGAGAAAAATATACAAGTATTACTCTAATAATTGTTGCCTATGTTTGCATAAGAGGTGGCAGAAGGTACCCATACAAACTTGCAGATGCTGTTGAAGAGGGTCCTGGCCTACACACTTCCTGTTCAGAATAGCAACTCATTACTCTAAATACTTATACAAATATTCCAGATTTGCACACTGAGGAAAAAAAAAGAAATTGCTTTTTTTTATTTGACTAGAAATGTGAGTAAACATACCCATGTAAAACTCTAGTTGAATTCTTCCCCCTCAGGACATAACCAGCATATGAAGTATATAAAGGGAAGTAAAGTAATAACAATAAAATAAAATAAAACCAAATAAAAAGATGGAACGTGTGTGTGTGTGTGTGTGTGTGTGTGTGTGTGTGTGTGTGTGTGTGTGTGTGTGTCTGTGTGTGTGAGTGTGCTTGTTAGATCCTTAAAAGAAAATTGCATCTGCATATTTTGCAGCCTTTCTTTTTCATCATATGTTCAATTTTGCAGCTGTTTGGAATACATGTGACTGGTTTGTTAGGTCAACATTCTTATTACTCACTGCAACTTTTTAGGGACTATCCATCCACACTATGGTGACTGAGAAGGTATTGTCCCAACAAACTTTGTTAGCATTATGTCACAAAACAGTGCCTCAATTTAATTTGATTTTAAAGGAAGTAGCCATGGTAAATAAGCAAAATACACATTTATATTTGGTTTGCAACACTGATATAGCTGGAAAGGTAATGTCCCCTTTTCACTTGCTGACTCACAAGTGTTTCCAAAGGGATTTCAGGAGGAATTTAAAATTTTCTATATGTATATTCATGATATAAATAACTAGTACACTAAATGTTACCATATGATAACAGCAGGTCTCATGAGTAAGGGTGAAGGTTTGCAGTGAGAAAATATGATAAAATGTACATCTCATCACACACATTTTGTTTTATAATTTTTAGCAAATATGTTGCACATTTGGTAATCTCTTATTAAATGAATGAATACAGAGTCAGTGACATTAACAAGGCCATTCCACAGCACACACATACACATATACAGATGATAGTGGTATTAACTGTAAATTATGTGTTTGCTTATGATGCTGTCTCTTGTGCTTTGTTGTCACTTATTTTCATGAAAGTTGTCTGCTGAATTGTCCTATGAGACTGCTATTTCTGGTACTTAGTCTGTCTCTGGGTAATAGTTGCACTGTTGTAGTTGTAATGGATGCGTGTATTGCTGGATAAACTCATATGCCTTGATCAACAGTCTGACTACTTATTTACTATTGAGAAGACATTATATTTTTTACTAGAATAGTTACAGTTTGTGTGATCTTGCTTTTTTTTTTTATTATTTGGCCAAAGGAATAAAAAAGAACAGAGCTAACTACCTACTGTTCATTGCTTCCAGAAAGAAAGAAAAACAATGTTTAGTCTTTTTATTATGAAAATCATAAAAGTCATGCCTCTAGGTATGACAAAATATGGCATGAAGAGAACATCATAGCCCTTAACAATGCATATGGGTTCATAGGTTCATAGGTAGGTACTAGGCTATTAGCCCTAGGGCCTATGTAAGCCTAGCCAAAAAGATACCCTGGCTTTTGCCACCCAAGAAAATTATTTCGCTGTGCCCCTGTCGAGCAGAGCCACAGAAGTGATCCCTGGGGTGAATTTTCTATTTCCCATCCAATCATCAAGATTTTTCTTGAAGAGTGCTAATGAAGAGCTCTCTTTGACATAGATAGGTAGTCTGTTCCAAAGTATGGGAAGTCTCTGGGACAGGAATCTATCCCTCCAGCATGTTTTGTTTATTGTGGTGACAAGGTTTAGGTCCCTAAAGCGTGTAGCTCAGAGGGATTGGGATTTCTTTAAGTACAGCATGTCCAACAGCTCTGGGTTTGACATAGCTTTGTATGTTAGGCAGAGATCGCCTCTTAGTAGGCGATATGCAACGGAGTAAAGCTGGAGTTTTTTGAGACGATCTGCATAGGGGATCTGTTTGAGGCCAGTAATCCTCTTTGTGAGGTATTTCTGTGGCCTTTCCAGTTGTTGCAGATGTCTTGTGAGGTACATACCAAAAGGGGCATTGTACTTTATAATGAGTCTAATGAGTGATGAGTAGAGGGGAACAATTACCTTTTTTTCTGGATGAGAAACCTTTTGTGATGAGGTGAGCCACATAGAAGGATTTCCTGACCACAGTGCGATGTGATTATCAAAGGAGAGACTACTGTCCACCTGTGTCCCAAGGTCTCTTATCACACTTTCAGCGTTAAGTAGACTACCACTTATGTGGTAGTTCATGGGTACAGAGTTTTTACCAAAGGGGATGACAATACACATTTTGGCATTGAACTTGAGGCCATGGTTTTGACACCAGGCATCTGTCTCAGTGAGGCCCTTTTGTAGTATGTCCACATTGTTAGGAGTTTCGATTATGGCTCCTAGTTTGCAGTCATCTGCAAACTTTGTTAGCCAAAGACCTTCTGTGTTAGCCTGTACTTCAGAGAAGTAGATACCAAACAGGAGAGGACCCCGGACTGAACCCTGTGGTACTCCACTTGTCACTGGTCTGAAGTCGGATTTGGAGTCTGCTACTTTCACAGTGTGGGTTCTGTCCATGAGCCAGTTGGCAACCCATCTTGTGACATAGGGATTTATACCTAGTTTAGTGAGCTTATCTATAATTCCAGAGTGGGGGATGGTGTTGAAAGCTTTGGCGAGATCTAGATAAGCTGTGTGAACCACCTTACCCTCATCTATGGCTTTGGTGACTGCTTCAAAGAAGTCAGTCAGGTTTAGGAGACATGATCTGCCTTTTACAAACCTGAACTGGTTAGGGTCCAGAGTTTGGCGATTACCAATGTCTTTGTTTATGAGTTCCATGATGATATGTTCCATATACTTGCAGACCAGGCTCATCAGGCTAATGGGGCGGTAGTTCCTGGGGTCCGTAGTGGCTCCCCCAGTGCACCATTCAGTGAGCACAAAGCCTGAGGTGAGGCTATGACTGAACATGGTACTTAGGTAGGATGCCAGTTCATTCTGTAGTTCATGTAGAATGCAGCCTGGGATATTGTCAGGTCCCATGGATGCTGTGTTCTTGGCTTTGAAGGGTGTGTTTTTTACCTGTGCAGCCGTGATTACAGGAACTTTGCATTCTTCCGGTATAGAGATGGGCCCTCTAGGGGGTGAGAGGGGGGTAAAGTTAGCACTGAACCTATCTTCCAGGATGTTGGTAATATCAGTTAGTTCTGTATATTTAGTGCCATTGTGCTGTAACTCAAAGCAGATCTGAGTGTTGCCATTGAGATTTTTGACATAGTTATAGAATGCTTTGTGGTTGTCTTTAGAGTCAGTGGCAATTTTGTTTTCATAACTAGCTTTGGAGGATTTTATGAGGGATATCAGCTTCTTACTGAGGTTGACCAGGGAGTTCCTCCAGTCATGGGATTTTACTCTTTTTTGCAACAGTTTCTTTCTTCTGTTGTAGAGTTTGTTTATGGCAGAGGACTACCAGATTGGTTTCCTTTTTTTGGAGGATAGCATCTTGGTTCTATTAGGGATAGCATGATCCATGCACTCATGTAAGTGCTTATAAAGTGCATTTGTGTAGGATTCAGCAGTCATACCTCTATTGTCCGTCTGCATGGGTGTCATGAAGTTTGCCACTTCTGTCTTAAGAAGTGTGAAGTTGGCTTTGGAGAAGTTTTTTACAGTGGTTTCCCTAATTGGGGGTGGGAGCGGGATGTGGATGTCTAGGGTGATTAGCTTGTGGTCGGATCTGACCAATGAGGAATTGACCTCTGGTGTGGAACACCGGTTGCCCATGTTGGTAATGACCAGGTCTAGAATATTGTTGCCCCTAGTGGGAGTGTGAATAAGTTGATCCAAGATGTTGGAATTTATGAATTCCAGAAGACGCTGAGCAAAAGAGTTGGTACATGAGTAGTTTTCCCAGTTAATGGTGGGGTAGTTGAAATTGCCCATTATTAGGGTGTTGGGTTGTACCCTAATATTTTCCAGTGTATCCAGAAATGAGGAGTGGGAATCCTGGGGCATGGTGGGGCTCTATAGCAAGCTACAGTTTGGACTGCGGTCTTGCCCAGAGTTAGTTGCACTTGGATAATCTCGGATGCATTATGCTGTACAACTAGCCTGGAGGTGTGGATATCCTTAATGAATATGGACACACCTCCACCTTTAGTGCTTCATTCCGAGTTAGGTGGCCGAAAGGTGTGGTATGAATTATAGCCTGGTAACGCATGGGTGCTTTCTGGAGCTTTGAACCAGGTCTCTGTCACTGCACAGATCTCAATGTTCTCCATTTTAAGGAGTGCCTTGAGTGAATGCATTTTGAGGTTTAGACTTCTAGCATTGAGTAGCATTACCCTCAGATTTTGCTTGCTTGTACCGGTTACGGTGGTGAATTTGTCATTTTAACCTTGCCTAAAAAAACATATACATATGTTGTTTATATCTTTTTAGCTGTTGAGAGGTCAGACTGAAAGCAAGTTTTGTAAAAGAAGGGTTGTTGCTTCTTTCAAATCATATATCAATAAATTATCTGAATTTTTACTAAAACAAAGAAAGCATGCTTATTATTCGTTTTTTTTTCCTATTAAGTTGATAGAATGATCAACTCACTGACATACCTGAACCAAAATAACATAAGCAATGTGGGTGTTTTCACAGAGAAGCTTACTTCAAATACAAATCTGCCCAGAATAGATACTATAAAACTGGAACAAACTACACCCAGATATCAGACAAATACCAACTTTGCATGAGTTCAAAAAAGCACTGAAACAATATCTCCTCCTCTCCCCAACGTGCAACTGTAACTCCTAGCCTTTCTCAATCATATCACCTCTTAATGACACTCTACGGAAGCTGTCTCAAGTCTGCACTAAACTGTCTGACACTGACTCCAAACTAAGAATCCAGATCTTTTATTGTATGGCAACCTAATTGTTTTTAGCACCCATCTTGGAATGGCTCTGAAATTCTTACACAGGAATTTTGATGTATAATGCCTTTTATTGGAATGTTGTTTTACCTCTGTATATACTATTACCACTACATTTTTGTATAATGTATTTTTAGAGCTTTTTTTTTGTATCACTGCTTTTTTGTATAATATCATTTGGAGCTTATTTTGTATAATGTATTTTGAAGCTTTTCTCCTTGGGTCTGCACTGAAAATGGGCTTTAGCTCAACTGGACCAACCCAGTTAACAAATGTCAAATAAATAAAAAAATAAAATAATAATGTATGCACAGAGTAAGACTGCAGGGGTATTTTGATAAATAACTTCCATTAGGTAAAAACATAGTGCACAGATGTCTGTATTGCTCTTCTGCACTGGTTATAGGGACCTCTTTTTAAATAATAAACCTGAACTTTTGTACTATTTATTTTTTTATCCTTTGTTGATCAGGCTAGTCCCAAAGTGATATTTATACTGACTAGGGGAAATCTGGTGAGGACACCATGGAAATTCCACAGCAATTTTTAATAAGTGTCATAGGAGCTTTTACATCCACCTGAGGTACCGGCACCAACTCAGGCAGATAGGACCTTGGTCTACCATCTCATCCATACTAGTTAAAACGTTCGCCTTTTTCTAGTGCTAGCTTCTATGAACAACACTGGAAAGGCAATTCTGTTCATTGTTTGGTTTAGCCAGAATACTCTTCTCAACAGAGTTGTCATTTAAAACAGTTTGTGCAACATAACTTCTGTAAGAGTACAAAAATGCACACTTGCATCATTTTGCTAAATATCTTGGCACTAAATGAATGTATGTAACAAACTTTGATATATACTCAAACACTACAGATGTCTTGTTTTTTGAAGTTAATTTGCCTTATGCCAGCTGACCATTAAACTTCCACTTGATCAAACAGTGTTATTTGTTCTTCTGCTCAGGGGATTTCACCTGGGGCCATGTCAAGGGCTGTAAAAATGTAATTATCACTTACACCTTTATCATTCCACTTGCAACAACCAACATGGCTTTTCTATGGAAAAGGAGTGCTTCACAAGCATAATGTTTGTTGATCTAGCCAAGATGTCCATAGGTTGATAGGTTATTACTGGGCAGTTGATCGGGTAGATCATTGATTGCCTGGGCTATACAATTCACACTACCTGTTACCCCTTTTCATAAAGGATTGGGGAGTCAGACATAGGGTGAATTTGAAGTTACCTATCCACTCATGTAGGTTTGATTTGAAGAGGCTTAAGAAGCTACTTTCTTTAATATGAAGGGAAGACTATTCTAGAGGAATTATTTGGCAGTGATATCTATCTTACCAGCAGGCTCTTCTTATATTGTGGTGGATGTTTAGGCCTTTTGTGTAGGTGTTAATGGTGTTAAAAGTTTTGCAAACATGTAAGAGGTCATGCATCCCTAGGTTATTTAAGGCCTTGTAGGCTGGACATAAGAAAAGGAAAATAAAACGTTAAGGCATTCTGTATAGCTTATGGAACCCAGGCTCTTTATTTTCTAAGGAGGAAACATTGATGGTTTCAGGTTAGATCATGTGTTTGGACAAATACATGCTAAAAGAAGCATTATATTCTAACATGGGCTTAATAAGGGAGGAGTAGCGAGAGATAATGTCATCCCTAGACCTGCAAGATATACTTTGGTAATCAGTTGAGCTAAGCAGAAGGATTTTCTAATTACAGTAGATACGTGGTGGCTGAAGGCAAGATTATTGTCTTTAAAACTACTCAAGGTTCCTAATAACTCTGTCAGTTTTGATAGGGTTTTATTTATATGCCAGGTGCATAGGTGCTCATGTTTTCCAAATTAGTTAATACTATACTTTTTTACCATTCAGCTTTAGGCCACCGTCCTGGCAGCATTCATTCGTACATGTTAAGTCATTATGTAGACTCTGGGAGTCCTCCAGGGAGGTGATGCTGGCTCCAAGTTTGCTATCATCTGCAAACTTTGTCACTGAAAGACCACTGACATCAGCTTTGATATTAGAGAAGTAAATACCAAATAGAAGTGGCCGTACTACTGAGCCCTAGGGTACCTCACTAACAACGTGCATTTTAGAGGAGAATGTGTCCCCAGTCCTAATTGATTGGGTTTTGCATGTTTGATATCCAACAATTTACATTTTACATTTAGTTTGATTAATTTTTCAATCATGCAAAAGCGTGGAATGATACTAGAGGCATTGGACTGGTCAAGGTAAGTGATGCATATCAATTTGCCCTCATCCAATTCTTCAATGACTTTTCCAAAGAATTCTGCTTGGTTAATCTGGCAGAATCTATATTTCACAACCCCAAACTGGTTTGGATTGAGGGAATTCCATAATGGTTCATTCTGTACCTTACAAATACAAATGACTATGATTATTGACCTGCTGTTGGCAAACTCAGTGATGTAGGCACCCTGTATAGGGATCATCACAGTTCTTACCCATGCCTCCAACACAAAACCAGTTGAGAGACTGAGGCTGAACAGAATCAGGAGTGGATCTATGAGGCAGTGCTTTTTGTGGACAAGGAAGCAGACTCGACCATTATTAGAACACATACAGCTGGTTTTTTTGTTTTTTTTTTGTCTCGGAGAATGCCTTGCCTGGAGGTGATCTTTGGGAAGGTAAAGATATGATGTCAAATAAACAAGACTCTAGAAGGGAGGGAAATCGGAAACTTGAGCTAAATGGATCTGTTAGTATGTTAGCCATGTCTTCAGGGACTGAGTGAATCTTTTTGCTATACTAATTTAGTGCATTGCTGGGTGTTCTTTTTTTTAAACACCTTCATTGAATTGTCACTTAAGACATAGGTAAACATACATTTATATAAAAGAAAACAAACCATGTGAACATATTCACATTTACAAACATTATACATCACATACATTTTTTATACAATTGTCAATCCAGCATTATATACATTGTTCAATTCTCACCTTCCCTTAAACCTCAGTCTTTCTCCAAAAAATTAGTTTGTACGTATTGTTTCACAATTTCCATTTTTTAATGTAATTTGCTCCTTCCCTTTTCTAAAGATCCCACATCCGGTTCTTCTTTCTCTGTTACTATTTTCATTACTGCAAATGCAGCTAGTTTAGACTTTGACTTCCATTTGCTAGTAATTTATTTTTTGGCAGCCAACAGAACTGAACTTAACAAGGCCTTACTATGTCTTGGCAATTTAGATCCTGTATCCCAGCTTAAAAAAAATCCTTTGTTACACCCATTTGCTCACCCAGTATTTCAAAGAAAACAAACCATGTTAGCATATTCACATTTACAAACATTATACATCACATGCATTTTTTATACAATTTTCAATCTAACATTACATAATTTGTTCAGTTCTTGCCTTCTCATAAACCTCATTCCTTCTCCAAAACAGTATTCTGCATGTATTGTTCTAGGATTTCCATTTTAATGTAATTTGCTACTTCCCTTTTCTAAAGATCCCACTTCCAGTTCTTTTTTCTCTGTTACTATAATCACTGCTTCAGATACAGTTAGTTTAGACTTTGATTTCCATTTGCTAGTAATTTCTTTTTTGGCAGCCAACAGAACTGAACTTAACAAGGTCTACTATGTAATGTAAAATAGCCAAACAAGACAAATAAATGAACAAATAGCAGAAAATAGTGGCTTCCAGCAATGAACTCCAAACACTCCAAAAAAATAGCGTACAGAATCTTTAATTACCGCTTTCATCAACTGACTTCCTCAGAATGCTTAATACAAAAAGAACACACCCTTAAATACACACTTCAATTAAATAAACAATTAATTAATTAAAAACTTAAAATTATATTGCAAAGAAAATGTTACAAAAAATTAATTTAAAAAAGAAGACAATAATAATTCATTGTGTTTGTCAATGTGTAATTTCCTATACTTTAAAAAGCATTTTACATTAATTGTTTCGTTAAGACCTGGTGGTTGGTCTGCTTTTAATTTTATCTGCCACAAGGTCTCTCTTTGTTCAAGATAATTTTTAAAATCACCAGCCCTTAAATCATGTGTACAATTAAGCATTCTGAGGAAGTCAGTTGATGAAAGCGGTAATTAAAGATTCTGTACGCTATTTTTTTGGAGTGTTTGGAGTTCATTGCTGGAAGCCACTATTTTCTGCTATTTGTTCATTTAAAGGTCTACTATGTCTTGGCAATTCAGATCCTGTATCCCAGCTAAAAAGAAAAGCCTTAGTTACACCCATTTGCTCACCCAATATTTCTGATAGAGTACTCTGTAAGGAATCTTTAAAGTCTGTCAACTCATTACACTCCCAAAACATACATTTCCAGTTGCCTCTTTCTTCCCCATCACACCGCCAACATTTGCCATCCACCCGAGGAAGAATTCTTTGGAGTCTCCTTGAGGTATAAAAATGCCTATGCAAACACTTTCAAGCAAAAATCCTACATCTTCTAGACTTTGCTGCATATTTGAGAGACATACATATGTCCTCCCATTGTTTCTTTGTGAATCGCTTATCCAATCTCTCTTCCCAATCTTTTCTAACCTCCAGTGAATGATTCATATTGTTATTGTGTAAGATGTTATATGCCCTACTAATTATCATTTTTAACAGCAGCTGCTATTCTACATTCAACTAAAAATTCTTCCAGGGGAGGTGTTTCACTTAGGATTCCCCTACCCATTTCTTTTTGCCTATACTCTGATATCAATCTTTGATAGGGAAGGCTGTTTGTAGACTGCATCCAAATGTCTTCTTGGCCTCTTCTATTACCTTTCCCTCTCTAGTTATTTGATCTACCTTTGCTCTTTTACCAATTTTCTTCAGAAAATTCCAGACCCCTCTTGCCTATTCTTTGTATCCCTTATTGCAGTCATCCCTATCGGCAGGATCTCCTTTCCCCATTCACTTGTTGGGATAGGTCTCATAGTACTTTCTGCTACTTTATGAATATAACATTCTGTATGGCTGTTGTTATTCTCCTTAAGGATCTGCATCCAAAATCCCACTCCCTTCTTATTTCTTGAATCCCCCCCCCCCACTTCATCATCATCTCTTTCCAGTTTGAATTATAGCATTCTGCTTGTGTTATCTATATGAGCCTTAACTGTGTAACATATCCATTCAAATCAGGTGATCCTAAGCTACCTTGTCTACTGGAAGGATCAACTTATCTCACTTGGCCCTTGCTGTCTTCCCAGATAAAATCCTTCAACTCTTTATTAATTACTGACAAATAACTTCTCCTCTGGTTGATAAAAAATATGAAAAATAAAATATATATATATAAACATATAAAAGATATAAAAATATGGCTGACCTGTATATAAAAGTAAAGGGACTAAAAACATGTTCACTGCTTGTATCTTGCTACCCATATCCATAAACAACAGCTTTCATTTTCTTAGTTTTTGTATTATCTTTTGTTTAGTCTCTTTCAACGTATCCTTAGCTGCCATAGCAGAATCCTTTTTAACACATACACCAACATAGTTCATTGCATCATATCTCTATAAATATGAGTATTTCTGAAACAATTCATGTGTGGATACATAGCTTAAATCTATAGCCTTTGTTTTGCCTTCATTAATTTTATATCCCGAAAAAATTTGAAATTGTCTCAGAATGGTCCATAACACTGAGATGTCCTGTTCAGGTTTTTTATCAGGTACAAAATAATATCATCTGCAAATAAAGCCAGCTTTTCTTGATTACCATTCCAATTATATCCTTGAATTTCTAAATCTGTTATTTTCTTTGCCTATGGCTCTAAATATAACACAAATAACAAAGGGAAAAGAGGGGCTCTACTTCACATCAGCAAAAGCTGACATTGTCGAAACACAGTTAATTGAAACCAGTTTGCAAACTATGCACTTCATCGAATCCTGACAGCATTGAATCCCAGAACATCGACAATAGCTTACTGAATTGTAGTTAGTCGCGCACCAGTAACCTACCTGTAAGTATGTCCTTTCCTTCATGGTAGTGCGATCTCAGAGTTGGTATATTTAATTTCTGGGGCATGTGGGGTGCAGGGGGGCTTTGTAGTGTCTTTATTATTTTTTTTGGACTCCTGTTTCTTTAAGGACATGTACAGTTATGGGAAGATGTTGTAGTGGATGGTCTGTGTGCAGTGTAGGGTGAGTTCTATATTTATGTACATGTTTGGGATATTTTAGTTGGTTTATTGTAGTATTTTTAGTTGGCAGGTTGGTTAGCTGTATCCAGAGAGTCTGTTCAATATTCCAGGATTCTATGATGTGAAAATTCGAAGAAGTGCATATTTGGCAAACTGGTCTCGATTGACTGAGTTTCGATGATGTCATCTTTCGCTGATGTGAAGTAGATCCGAAAGAGGATACCTCTGCCTGTTTACTCTGTTCAGACATAATTTATCATAGAGGAATCCTCCCAATTTAATTTTTGCCTCTGATCTCTCATATGTCCTCCTAATTAGCCTTATTATTATGTCAGGGAATGCAAATGCTTCCATTGCCCTACTCATAAAATCACAGCTTACTCTTTTGAATGCTTTCTCCGCATTAAGACCCACCACCAACAGTGGTATTTTCTTACATTCTGCTTCTCTCTGGATCACCATTTTTCTATTAGTGTTGTCAAATGTTTGCCTCCCCTCCACAAAACCAAATTGAGCTATATCTATCAATTTTGGCAACACCTTTCCCATTATTTTACTTATTATAGACATAAACACCTTTATAACCATGGTTTAAAATATAAATGGGCCTATCTGAAGCTTGGTCTGATGGGCCTTTACTGTCTTTAGGTATTACAGCCAGCACAGCTTTCTTCCAGGATGTTTTAAAATACTGTTAAATAAAACCTTCCACATCTTTATCACTTTCTTTCCTCCTGGTGTCCAAACTACCACAGGAATACCATCTGTTCCTGGAGACTTTTTTGAAGATTGATTATACATTCCCGTTTTTATCTCATCTCCTCCTGTCTTAACTGTTAATTGTTGAGCCTCACCTAGCTCTAACCTAGGCATACTTAAGTCCTCTACAAATATTTCCATTTGTGCTTTTTCTTGATTTCCACATTCCTATACATTATACAAATTTTCATAAAATTTTCAAAATATCTTTAATACATCTACAGGATCTCTGGTTGTTTTTCATGTTATAATCTCCTTAAGTTTGGCAACAACTGTTTCTACTTTCCGTTTCCTAAATCATTATGTTAAGTGCTTTTGAGCTCTGGAGTTGTTATAAAAAAAGACAGCTGCTTAACAGCAATCTTTGTGAATGCATGCATATTAACCAGATAAACCCTTATTTTCTCTTTAGCACCCTGCAGTTGTACCTCTTCTTGTTCTGTGATATCCCCCCCCCTTTCTACAATACTTTAACCTTTGTCAGTCCCTCTAAATAATTCTTCTTTCTTCTTAACCATTTTTGTTTATTTCCAGTTTCATTTTATCCCACTCACTAGCTAATAACCCTTGAATAATTCCACTACCTATTCCTTAAATTCCATCTTTTTAATAGGTAGGGGGAAGTGCCAGTGTCATACCTTTACTTCATTACCCTGCATTTTTATCTTAGTAATATTTGGCACATGATCTGAAATAGTTATTGAATGTGTATCAAAGTTCTCGATTCAATGCACATGTTTTTGTGAAATATAATTTTTGTCTAGTCTAGCCCATTTATTATACCTTGGGGAATAATATGTATATTTTGTCTGCATTCCTAGTACTACATTCACATCTTCTATACCAAATATTTTCATAAATTTCTTCTTCTCTTACTACCCCAAATCTATCATTATTAGATATATTTTTTCTTCTTCTGTAGGAGCTCGTCCAGCAATTAATATAAGTACAACCTTTTCCTTTTTATTTATTTATTTGCATTTGTTTTCCGGGATAGTCCACTGGGCCTAGGAGTGCCCATTTTCAGTGAAGGAGTTACTAGTAAGCAACATTATACAAGATACAAAACAAAAATAAAGATGATGTACATCCAGGTACAATATATACATGTTGATACACAATTAGAATTAGGCTTTCTTTTCTTTAAATTTCATCTTGTACCTGAGGATGCATAAAACTGAGAGGGAGAAGAGTTAAATTAAGTGAAGACAGATATTGCAAAGTGTTAAAGTTGTTAGGAGAGGTTTCTAGTTTCATGTAATACTGGAAGAATTATTGAGCAAGTACAGAATCATAGTTTGGAGAGGTATGCTTGCAGGGACTTCTTGAAAATGGTGTGGTTAGAAGTGGTTCTGATTGTGGTGGGTAAGGAATTCCACACCTTGGCTATAGCAACAGAGTAAAGAGCTTGGCCAGCTGTAAGGTTGGGTAATTCTACCTTTAGAAGACATTTATTTTCTAATCTGAGGTATTTAGCGGGGTTGTTGGGAGACATTAATGAGGCTAGGGATGGCAATTTTTTTATGTGCAGTGGTGAGTTGTAGGTAAGTTAGTCTCTGATATTCTACTGAATAACCATCCTGAAATCCTTTCTTTATCGCACTCTGCATTTTTTATATACTTCAGTACTCTTGCCTGCTGGGTAGTATTGTTCTTAAGGTTTTTGACATGGTTAAAAAATAGACTTATGCTTGTTCTTGACAGAGGTGGAAAATTTCAGTTTATATTTAAAATCAGTAGATTTAATTTTGTCTCAAAGTTCTTTGGTTAATCTCTTGAATTAATTTTTGGAGTACATGGTTTTCATTTGTTTATACTACCAAAGCAGTAACTGGCTCATTTGGCACTCGGTGCTGCTCTCTGATCTGGTGCTCCTTGGAAAAAAAAAAAAAAAACAGGTCCATTCTCCAGTCTGGTATCCTTCCTTCCTATGGAGAATCTCCATAGCCTAACCTCCTCCTGACCTACTGCCCACCCTCATGTTTACATGAGGAGCAAAAAAATTGAACAAAAAAAGGATCTGCCAGTTGTGCTCCCCGGCATCTTGTGTCTGAGGCAGCTGCCTTTGCCCCACCATACATATGCTTCTTTATACTATGGCTCCACAGGGGGGGTTGATCCTAAACTTGGCATTCTATTTGTATCATACTGGGACTCGTGTGTCAGTGTTGGCATTGTAGTGAGAACAGAAGCTCTCAGTAAATGTAGTAGTGTTTACTGTTTAGTCCTCGAGGGGATGAGGACCCTTAAGCCTCTTCAGTTCACCAGCTAGCTGTAGTAAGTTTGCCTCTGTGAGCTCTCTAAAGATATGAGGCTTTGTGAGGAATTTGGGTTGGGCCCTAATTGTGAAAAGCAATGAATGGTGGTCAGATATGACTAGTAAAGGGGGTACTTATAGGTACACAGCATAATGAGGGCATATTTGTGAGAACCAGGTGCATTATATTTGAATATGATACACTGGCAACCTTCAAACATAGGACCCCACCCAGTTTGGGTTCGTGAAGGGCCAATTGTGTCTCCTGAACCTGATTGACTTTTTTGAGTCAGTCTCCAGAGCCATAGATGAGGGTAAGGCAGTCCACACAGCCTATCTGGACCTTGCTAAGGCCTTCAACACCATCCCCCACTCTGGAATCATAGATAAACTTACTAAGCTGGGAATAAATCCCTACATCACTCGATGGGTTGCCAACTGGCTTACTGACAGAACCCAAACTGTGAAAGTAGCCGACTCCAAATCCAGCTCCAGACAAGTGACAAGTGGTGTACCTCTGGGTTCAATCCTGGGACTGCTCTTGTTTTGCATCTACTTCTCTGAAGTACAGGCCAACACCAAGGGACTCTGGCTAACAAAGTTCACAGATGACTGCAAACTGGGAGCCTTTATTGAATCCCCAAATGATGTGGATATTCTACAAAAGGGCCTTACTGAAACAGATGATTGGTGCCAGAGCCATGGGCTCAAGCTCAATGCCAAGAAGTGTATAGTTATCCCCTTTGGGAAAACCATGTACCTATGAATTACCACATAGGTGGCTGTACACTAAACACCAAAAGTGTGATAAGAGACTTAGGAACACAGGTGGACAGTGGTCTCACCTTCGATAACCACATAGCCACAACAGTCAGGAAATCCTTCTATGTGGCACACCTCATCACTAAGGGCTTTTCATCCAGGAAAAAGGAGGTCATTGTCCCACTGTACTCATCCCTCATTAGACCCATCACAAAGTACAATACCCTGTTTGGTATGTACCTCACAAGACATCTGAAACAGCTGGAAAGGTCACAGAAACACCTCACTAAAAGAATCACAGGCCTAAAGCAGATGCCCTGTGCTGACCGACTAAAAAAACTCCATCTATACTCTGTTGCGTATCATCTACTCAGAGGCAATCACTGCTTAACATACAAGGCCATGTCAAACCCAGAGCTGTTGGACATGCTACAATTATAGAAATCCCAATTCATCAGAGCCACACGCTCCAGGGACCTAAACCTTGTCACTACAATGAACAAAACATGCTGGAGGGATAGGTTCCTGACCCAGAGACTCCCCATACTCTGAAATAGACTGCCCATACATGTCAAGCAGAGTGCCTCATTGGCCCTCTTCAAAAGGAACCTTGACGACTGGATGGGAGATAGGAAATTTACCCCGGGGATCATGTCAGTCACCCTGCTAGACAGGGGTCCAGTGAAGTAAATATTGTGGGAAGAAATAGCCAGGGAATTGTTATGGCTAGGCTTGCATAGGCCCTAGGGCCAATAGCCTAGTACCAACCTATGAACCTATGAACCCCTGACAGAGGAGTGCACTATCTTATCTATAGAGTTTGAACTCATGAACTCTAGAAAAGTATAGCATATATTTATTTGTAGCGATGTATGTCTCCCAGTTTATGGATAGTCAGTATCCCCAAGAATAAGAATAATGGTGTTTGGTACAATGCAGAGTGGCTCAAGCTTCTTTAGGTATGCCTCACGGATTATGGATGTTATAGAAGGAGTTGTGTAACTGGTTAGGATGTGATAGGAGATCTTATTGATAATTACTAAGATATGGAGGAGTTTGATGTCATTATCTTACTGTGTACATCTTGATGTGATGTCATTGCAGAGGAATATGGACACGTCACCACAGGTAACAGAGACACTCTCAACAGATGGTTTGAATGAGTGATAGACATTGAATCCTGCTAAGGAGGGTGTGTTATCATTGCATTAGAATCATGTTTCTAGATGATGCAGAAGTTAATATTCCCTAGGGTCAGAAGGACTTCTATGGAGTGCAATTTCTTATTGAGGTTACTAGCAGTGTGCAGAGCTACATTTACATTGTCTTGATTTAGTCTGGCTAGGTTGGTAGCTATATTAGACTGGCATTGCCTAAAAAAGGCACTATAGGAGTATAGAAAGTTTTGGCTAATACACAAAAGCATGAAGAGAGAAATACATGCAAACCCTAGCAAAAATGGTAGGAATGCCAACCATCTTCTTCCAGACAGAGCCACATTGGGCCCTCTTGAAATGACGCCGACAACTTAAACAATTGTTGATAATATCGTGGCATCATTCTCGGTGAAAGTAGGATGCTGTCCAAGACTAGTTGAATACCAGATCGGACACATATTTGGAGAGCTGTACTGTGTCTCTCTTCATATTTTTCATGGATGTGTGTCTCAAGTCTTTCACACCCATGTGAACAAGTTGTGGAGGCTAGTGGTTACTGAAGTGCTCTGGCAAACTGAAGCCTGCCTCAGCAATATGGAACTCTGTCTGTCATGGCTAGTGGAGTTTCTTAACCAGTGGGCCCTACCCATCACATTGCAAGGGAAATAACTAGCAAATAACATTGGCTTCCCAGGATTGTGATGTGTGATTTGTTGCCCTCTGGGATGGCCAGACAGCCAACCATGCCAAGACCCACCCTTTGCCCATCCTGGCATTTTCCCTTTCATTTTATGTCCTTCCTTATTCGTTGTTAATTCTACATACACTGTCCTCTCTACCTATTGTGTGTATGCAGTTCCTGTCTGTCTGTGTCTGTGTTTTATATGTCTGCCCTGCTACCTTCCTTTCTTCCTCTATCCCATCCACAGCTATCCCTTGCTATCACCCTCATCTGCCCCTTCTACATCTTACAAAAGGGTCTCTGTCTCAGTAAAATATATACCCCCCACCTTTTATACCTTATGATTGCTTTTGTGTGCTTACCTCTGCTTGCTGTGCTGTTCTGTCCTTTCCTACTTTCCTTTCAAACCTATTTAATCACCATTATATGACAAATGGGTTAACATTTTGCTGTACACACTCTCAGGGGTCTGTTTGCTGTCTGCATTACTGCTCTTCTTGTGCCAGCTGAGCATGAGATGCGGCTATGCAGAACTACTTTACACGTGTGCATTGACTCAGCCATGCTAATCTGGATCGTGACATCTGTCACATCAGTGACGTGTCCTACTATACTGTTGCTCCAACTGTAGCCCGGCATAGCACTGCTAGTCCTGTTATCACTGTATATATCTTTACTTATGTGTTCCTTTGCTCAGTATAAATTGGGTAGCACGTCTTATTACCTCTCAGCCACTTGGCACAATGTCTTCCCACCCAGTTTTTTTTCTTTGTTTCACAGCCTAAGTCTGCTTGTAAGAGGATACAATTTTCTTATAAAGTACTTTTTGGAAAAGTGATTTTTTATTGTTAAGGAATGATTTCTTTATGTATATAGGAGTAACCCTTTTTTTACAGGATGTAACCACAATCAAGTAAGCCTTGTGTTTACTAGTCAGTTATTTAAATGTAAATAATGTATGCTTACAGCCTTTTTCATATATGATACTAACTACTTTCAAAAAAATTAAGGGTTCACTGGAGAAAACACTGATACTTGGAAAGAATGAATGCAGAAGAAGTAGAAAGGGGGACAGAGGCTAAGATGGATAGACATCCTTACTTAAGCAATGAATATGAATTTGCAAAATCTAAATGAAAGACAAGTCTAATGTGCTAAAGTCTCTGAGGTCAGGAAGAGTCGGGACTGACAAAATAGCAACAACCTTCTAGCTGATTCTTTTGCTTTGTAAACCTTTTGCTTCATGTGCTCATGTCATGCTTGAAAATAATAAACCATAGCAATCCAATGCACCTAACAAGGAAACTATTAAAACAAATTTCAACTGAACCCAAAGCAACTAATGTGGGACATGGGCTGAACATCTGGTTAGAAATTACTATATGTTCATGTTTATTTAATTATTATTTATTTATTTATTTGCCATTTGTTAATAGGGTTAGTCTGGCTGGGCAGATGCCCTTTTTCAACAGAGACCCGAGGAGATAACATAGAAAACAATTAATAGCAAAGGAGAAGTAGAGATAAAAGCAGGGAGTACAAGAAAGGGAGAAATATTGGGGAAAGGGCAAGATAAGGGGATGAGGAGACATAGGTGAGAGATGTCTGATACAGTGCAAAGAGATTAAGAAAGGGCAAACAATGTTACTGAATAGTAAGTAGAAGCATGCAACTGGGAGAGGCTAAGTTGCTGGAAAAGGAGAGAGAGGCTAGGTGGGAGAAGAAAAACACTAGGGTGGAAATGAATCAATGGGGTCTTTACAGGGGCAGGTCCAGGAGTTGAGCAGGTAGTCCTTTAGGGCTAGTTTGAAATTGGATGAATTTTGAAGAGTTCTTTTATAGATTGGGAGCTTGTTCCAAGATGTGGTGACTGCATGACTGTAAAGGCTTTTTTCCTATAGATTTGTTAGGTTTGCAATTTGGAGATGGTGTTGGTCTGAGCTACGAAGTTTCTGGTTAGGGATGTAGGGGCAGATAAGAGTAGCTAGTGAAGAACAGGCTAGGGGTTGTTGTAAGATGGAGTGAGTCAAGAGAAGTTGAGGTAGAACGAGTTGGTTATGGAACTCTAGCCACTGAAGTTTTGTTAAGGAGAGGCAGTGAAGTGAGCGATAGGGGAGATTTGTGGTGAACCATGCAACTTTATTATATGTTAGCTGAAGTTTGTTTAAGAGATTTTTTTGAGGTTGGTAAATATAGTGGTGGCATATAGAAAGATAGGTAGGAGGTAGGCTTGACCAAGGGATACTCTGGATTCTTGAGTGAGGAATTTTTTGTTTCTGTATAGCAATCTTAGTTTCTGGAGGGTTCTTTTGATGCAGTTGTTGATGTGGGCAAAAAAAAAATTCTAAGCTTGTTTCCTGCCTTTGCTGTAAGTCATCTAGTCCAGATACAGATTTGCTGTATCCAGGACTGTTTGTAAGCTTCTGAGCCCCCAAGCCTTTCTGTGTTGGTGGGAAGCCTTCTAGCTTAATTTTGTTTCTTAGAACTAGCCAGTTTTTTTTAGTTTCAGCACGAAAAATCTGTTTTTTTGAGCTCAGCACTTGTTCAGAACTCATTGGAAGCACTAAATAAGCTACAAATTACTACAGCACTCAACTTTCCTCACTTGTTTAGAGGAAAACAGGTTTTAGTACTTAATAAATAAGCACCTCTCCAGGCATGTCTAAGGGTCAGCTCCCGGTGTTCTCTCCTGTCTACCTGATGAAACTGGGCATCTTGGGGCAATGCAGCAATTGCCTCATGTACACAGATAACCCTCTCCTCCTACCACCCAACACTACAACCTGTGAGAGATGCACTTATATAGCCAAACTGGAAGCAAAGCTCTCTTCACCCAAGACTGGACTAGACAGTCAAGAGGAAAAGTTAGACACTTGCACCACACCACACTCATCCCATAGTCCGTCAAAACCTACACCACCAAAACAGACACATAGAAACACAAAACAAACACCTACATTCATGGAGGTTCTCAATAAAAATTTACCCAAGCAACAGGGACCTCCAAAGCAGAAACGCAAGCAACCTCCACCCCCCAACACAACCCAAATAACACATAGCCCACAAACTCAGTGTGCCACTCAACCACAGCCCATAAGGCATAACAATGTACCCAACACTCTAGTCATAGGTGACTCTATAGTCAGGTACACTGAAGTTCCACTCACCAGGCTAAACAAGGGGAAAGTTACTGTCAGCTGCCTGTCGGGTGCCAGGATCCGCCACATAATGCATGCACTCAGGTCACTCCACAACAAGTACAAATATGACTCTGTAATTGTCCATGTTGGTGTGAATGACCTGAGATATACCTCCCTGGACTACATGAAAAGAGACATGGAGGCACTCTCTGATCTTGTAGCTCAGACAGGTATGACCCTAGCCCTGAGTAGCATTCTGCCATCACCCAGAGTGATACCACAGTACAAACACAAAATGATTGACTTCAACAATTGGCTAAGCTTCTGGTGTCATTCTAAGGGGATCCAGTATCTGTCTGCCTGGGATGACATGATTGACAAACCACGATGCTTTGCCAGAGATGGCCTGCACCTGTCGCCCTTGGGATTCTGGATACTGGCTAAGGCTCTTGCCACCCCTATAGTGCCTTTTTTAGGCACGGTTCAAATGATAAATTCACCACCATAACAGGTACAAGCAAGGAAAATCATGGGGTAATGCTACTCAATGCTAGAAGTCTAAACCTCAAAATGCACTCAATGGAGGCACTCCTTAAAATGGAGAACATCGACATCTGTTCAGTGACAGAGACCTGATTCAAGGCTCCAGAGAGCACCCCTGCATTACCAAGCTATAATTCATACCACACCTTTCGGCCACCTAATCTGGACTGAAACACTAAAGGCAGAGGCATGTACATATTCATTAAGGATATCCACACCTCCAGGCTAGCTGCTCAGCATAATGCATCTGAGATTATATAAGTGCAACTAACTCTGGGCAAGACCGCAATCCAAATAGCTTGCTACAGATCCCCCACCATGCCCCAGGATTCCCACTCCTCATTTCTTGATACACTGGAAAATATTAGGGTACAACCCAACACACTAATAATGGGAGATTTTAACTATCCCACCATTAACTGGGAAAACTACTCATGTACCAACTCTTGTGCTCAACGTTTTCTGGAATTCATAAATTCCAATGCCTTGGATCAACTTATCCACACCCCACCAGGGGCAGCAATATCCTAGACCTGGTCATTACCAACATGGGCAACCAGTGTTCAACACTAGAGGTCAATTCTTCGTTGGTCAGATCCGACCACAAGCTAATCTCCCTAGACATCCACATCCCGCCCACACCCCCCATTAGGTAAACCACTGTAAAAAATTTCTCCAAAGCCAACTTCACACTTCTTAAGACAGAAGTGGCAAACTTCACGACAGCCATGCTGACGGACAATAGAGGTACGACTGCTGAATCCTATACAAATGTACTTTATAAGCACTTACATGTGTGCATGGATCATGCAATCCCTAACAGAACCAAGATGCTATCCTCCAAAAAAAGGAAGCCAATCCGGTGGTCCCCTGCCATAAACAAACTCTACAACAGAAGAAAGAAACTGTTGCAAAAAAGAGTAAAATCCCATGATTAGAGGAACTCCCTGGTCAGCCTCAGTAAGAAGCTGAGATCCCTCATAAAATCCGCCAAAGCTAGTTACAAAAACAAAATTGCCACTGATTCTAAAGACAACCACAAAGCATTCTATAGCTATGTCAAGAATCTCAATGGCAACACTCAGATCTGCTCTGAGTTACAGCACAATGGAACTAAATATACAGAACCAAGTGATATTGCCAACATCCTGGCAGATAGGTTCAGTGCTAACTTTACCCCTCTCTCACCCCCTAAAGGGCTCATCTCTATACCAGAAGAATGCAAAGTTCCTGTAATCACGGCTGCACAGGTATAAACACTCTCCAAAGCCAAGAACACAACATCCATGTGACCTGATAACATCCCAGGCTGCGTTCTACATAAACTACAAAACCAAATGGCACCCCACCTAAGTACCATGTTCAATTATAGCCTCACCTCAGGCTTTGTGCCCACTGAATGGAGCACAGCAACAGTTATCCCACTCCACAAAGGGGGAGCCACCACAGACCCCAGGAACTACCACCCCATTAGTCTGATGAGCCTGGTCTGCAAGGCTATGGAATGTATCATCATGGAACTTATAAACAATGACATTGGTAATCTCCAAACTCTGGACCCTACCCAGTTTAGGTTTGTAAAAGGCAGATCATGTCTCCTAAACCTGATAGACTTCTTTGAAGAGGTCAACAAAGCCATAGATGAGGGTAAAGTGGTTCACACAGTCTATCTAGATCTCACCAAGAAAGAAGATAGACTTTTTTGAAGAGGTCACCATAGCCATAGATGAGGGTAAGGTGGTTCACACAGCCTATCTAGATCTCGCCAAGGCTTTCGACACCATCCCCCACTCTGGAATTATAGATAAACTCACTAAACTAGGTATAAATCCCTATGTCACAAGATGGGTTGCCAACTGGCTCACTGACAGAACCCACACTGTGAGAGTAGCAGACTCTAAATCCAACTTCAGACCAGTGACAAGTGGAGTACCACAGGGTTCAGTCCTGGGTCCTCTCCTGTTTGGTATCTACTTCTCTGAAATACAGGCTAACACAGAAGGTCTTTGGCTAACAAAGTTCGCAGATGACTGCAAACTAGGAGCCATATTCAAAACTCCTAACAATGTGGACATCCTACAAAAGGGCCTCACTGAGACAGATGCCTGGTGTCAAAGCCATGGCCTCAAGCTCAATGCCAAAAAGTGCATTGTCATCCCTTTTGGTAAAAACTCTGTACCCATGAACTACCACATAGGTGGTAGTCTACTTAAACACCGAAAGTGTGATAAGAGAGCTTAGGACACAGGTGGACAGTAGTCTCTCCTTTGATAATCACATCACCACAGTAGTCAGGAAATCCTTCTACGTGGCACACCTCATCACAAAAGGTTTCTCATCCAGGAAAAAAGAGGTCATTGTTCCCCTCTACTCATCACTCATTAGACCCATTATAGAGTACAACGCCCCTTTTGGTATGTACCTCACAAGACATCTACAACAATTGGAAAGGCTGCAGAAATACCTCACAAAGAGAATTACTGGTCTCAAATAGATGTCCTATGCAGACCATCTCAAAAAACTCCAGCTTTACTCCGTCGCATATCGCCTACTCAGAGGCGATCTCGGGCTAACTTACAAAGCTATGTCAAACCCAGAGCTGTTGGACATGCTCCACTTAAAGAAATCCCAGTCCCTCCATGTTACACGCTCTAGGGACCTAAAGCTTGTCACCACAATAAACAGAACATGCTGGAGGGATGGATTCCTGTACCAGAGACTTCCATACTCTGGAACAAGCTACCTATCTATATCAAACAAAGCTCCTCATTAGTACTCTTCAAGAAAAATTTTGATGATTGGATGGGAGATAGGAAATTCACCCTGGAGATCACTTCTGTGGCATTGCTCGACAGGGGCACAGGAAAATAATTTTCTTGGGTGGCGAAAGCCAGGGTACCATTTGGCTAGGCTTATATAGGCCCCAAGGCCAATAGCCTAGTACCTACCTATGAACCTATGAACCTATGAGTATATCAAGAAGTTTAGTAAGAGGCTTGACCTGAATAGTTGTACTGTTTAGGGAAGAGATGGAGAAGGAAGATCTGAGGTGTTGGAGGGGTTTGGGAAGGAAAAGAAGAAGTTTAGTTTTGTTACAGTTAAGTAGGAGTTGGTTAGTGGCCAGCCATCTTCGACTGAGTGTAGTGTGTCTTGTGTGAGGGTATGTAGGTGGGATAGATTGTCAGAGGTGGAGATGATCGTAGAGTCATCTGCATATTGTATGAGTGTAGGGTATGAGCAGGAATGGAAGAGATCATTAGTAAAAATGTTAAAAAGAAGGGGACCCAAGATGGAGCCCTGTGGGACTCCAGTAAGAATGGGAAAGAAAGGAGAAGTAGCTGACCTCCATTTGACAATGTAATATCACAATTACTTTAAGTGCATTTCCGGTAAACTGTCATTTATCCTTCATCTCAAATAATAATAACCTGTGTAATGCTCCTAGTGTAACAACATTTCAAGAAATTAAAAAGAAATAGCTAGATGAGTCATCCTATCTGTTTAGCTAGACAGGCTGTCAGACTAGACAGGCAAATTACACAGATATCCAGATTCCAAAACACTACTCTCAGGGAAAATTGCTGTACCAGATTTTGTGAACATTGCCATAAAGGTCACAATTCTAAAAGAAAGCTTGCTGACTATGCAAATGAAAATTTGTTCAAGCAATTGCTGGCCCTCTCCATCTTACATTCGGTTCCAGAACCAGGGGTTAGAATACTGAGGTCTGATAATGATAAAGCAAAAAAAAAAAAAAAAAAAAAAAAAAAAAAAATAGCAGAGACAGTCAGAAATCTCCTTTGTGCCAGATCAAAGTGCAGTCCCTTCTTGCAGCTGCTATAACACGTCCAAATGGACTGATGACTGAAGGGCTTGTAGCAGCTGTGACTCCACCCACAACATGCACATCTCTGAAGGCCTCATCAATGTGGCGAGATCTCACATAGCCATCACTGGGCATGCACATAATTATTCCATCCCAGCCTGATTTCCCTCAATCAAGTGCAGGTCAGCCAATTCTCCCGCGCATGCGCATATTATGGTATTATGGTGTTTTACGGTGTCATCGCCACTAAAAAAAAAGAGCACCTACCTCATTTCATATACATATGTGTGTGTGTGTGTGTGTGTGTGTGTGTGTGTGTGTGTGTGTGTTTGTATTATGGGACTGAAATATATGTATTCATGTATATTTCGTGTTATAGTTATCAGCAGGTACAACACACACACATTGATGCAGTGCTGTTGCATTTCTGTTCTATGAGCACTAAATGCAGCAATATTGTACAGATGCCTACAAATGTACCAGCCATCTGAAACAGCATCCTGTACTTTAAATACTAATTAGCATAGCATAGATAATGAAGATTAATAAGGTGGTATGCCACTGTAACAAATAAATAACCTGTTTAGAAACTATATATAAATGACTACCCACTATGGGAAGTAAAACAAGTTTGCTTATAATATCCCTCAGCTACATCCATTGTACATAAGTGTATTGATTTCCAGAAGAGGGCATCGTGATTCAGGGATAACAATATCAATATCTATTCATATAAAATTAATTTAAATGCATTGAATATACTGGAATTATCTTAATTTCAATGTGTTATATATTGTTTACTGTTAATTCGTTTCTTTAATTCCTTCCTTGTCCTATTGAAGTTGTATACTTCTATAATGGTAGTATGGCATCCCCTCATAAGCCCCTATATCACCTCAGTCTGCATATTCTAATTCAGCATTAAGTAGCTTACCGTACAAATGCTGCTGCCTGACACTCCCCAGAGATTGGGAGATGAGGCACATGGGAGGTGGTAGAGCCAAGACAGCCGCCATATCTGCTCCACAGAGATACTTGTTTTAGTTGTTTGAGGCCCTACACTATGTATAGGTCTGCCAGCATATTTAGACATGGTTCAGGGAGTAACACTCCCCCTGATTAGGCATTATCTCCTCTCAAAACTGCATGCATGCCTAGCAGAGCACTTATTCTGTTCCCTGGATTTCACCAGAACAACTGCTCACCCAGTCCATGCCCTGCCCCCCAAAAAAGAGGTGATGAGGTAGACTTGTCATCCCTCTCATCACCCATGACAACAAGTATCTGAAGCACTAAATGAGCTTGGGTTGTTTGGGTGGTAGTCAGGGCTTTTATTCTTCTGCACCAAGGGAACCGGCTTACACTATTTTGATATATTTTGGAAAGGTACATTTCACAAGCTATGCATAAGAGCAAGAAGAAAGGCAGTACATTATACTGAAGTAGAAAAGGATGTTAGATTCTTGTCAAGTAGAAAAAAGGAAAACAAGTCATTTGATCAATTAAAGTGAGTTTGTATACAGGTGGTTTGTGTCTCTGCGGTATTTCACTTTTCTCTTATAATGTTAAGGTTGGTTTGTGATATTTTTTATTTATTATTTGTTTACTGGGAAAGTCTGGCTTGGAACGAAGCCAATTTTCACTGGAAGCCCAGGGAGAAACACTCCAGATGCATGTCTTTGAAATGTGGGAGGAAACTGGAGCACCCAGAGGAAACCCACACGAACGCGGGGAGGACATGCAACTCCACACAAAAGGCACTCTAGCCAAGAATCGAACCAGAAAACCTCTTGCTGTGAAGCGACAATGTTAACTGGTGCACCACTGCTCCATCCACAGATTTATTTAGATTATGTTTTGTTGGTTGTTTGGATGCACTCTTTGCAACAATAACTCCTTGAATATAAACACCGCATAGTAAGCTGTACATATGACTTCATATATCACATATTTTCCACTTTTATTTATTTTTTTCTTTTAGACAAAATATGCTTTCAGCATGCTCAGTTTCCTGACTTCAGGGCTCAGTGTAGTTCATTAACTTCTCATCCGTTTTTGAGACTTCCATGAGATTGTTCTGTATTCACAAATTTGGCACTCTGTTGGTAGGCACAGCTGTTCATTCTCAGTATTAAGCCTCCAAAATGCTATCCCATTGTGTTTTTTTTTTTTGAATCTGCCCCAGATAGATAAATGAATATATTACTGAGGCAAAGCATAAATCTGCAGGGTTATGACAAACACACACAGACACGCACAGAGACACACACAGACACGCACAGAGGCACACACAGACAAGCACAGAGGCACACACACACACACACACACACACACGCACACAAACACACACAGTCACACAAGTAACAAAATTACTATGGTTTCCTTTAATAAGACATTTTAGAGACAATGAAGATTCCTCAAGTGAGATTAACACCTGAACTTGTTTCAGGAAGCATGTCTTTACTTGTAGATGTTTTACTTAAAACACAAAGTCAAAAAGCAGAAGTTGAAAAAAAAAATGCTTTTAGCACTGAATTTATGAGTGCTGCCCACCTCCCCAAAGGAAAAGTACCTCTTTAATGTGTTTGTGGTTTACACCCACAGACAGTCATGTACCATTACTTTCTATACACTGTGCTTGGAACAAGTGTTCCAGTTATGCCAAACCAAGCAGGAAACAGAAAGTTGACTCCCTAGTGAGACAACAGACAGAAATGCAGAGCTCTGTGGTTACCATTTATAAATTTTGAGAGAGAGGGAGAGAAGGAGGGGGAGGTAATGTCCCACATGGTCTTACATAAAGTCTTGACTACTCTATCTAGAGAGTGAACAAGGATGTAATTTCTAAAACTAGGCATGAGAAGTCATTGAATAAAATAATTTCAGCTTAGACAACCAGAAGCACTGATGATACATACACTCTCAAAATATGGAAGAGGTCACAACTACACTGTCAACACAGTTGGGCACTTTATGACTATTTCTTCTTGTTATATGCTTTACTAAAGTGTCTGAAAGATTTTACTTTTTTTTTCTGTTTTGAAATATGTACTTCTTTTCTGGAGAATATTTGCAATTGTGTGTAAATACAAAAAAAACTACTAACAAGATAATAAAAACGATTAACAGTATTTATCCAGTACTTTGGACTCATGACGTAGACCCTCCCTTCACTTTGTTTATAATTAAACAAAACCTACGTCATGTCTGTCTCCTCTCCCCTGCTTAGACAGATTTACTTACATGAACATAAAACTGTGAGTATGGCAAGACTGAATAGCACACCGTGTCTACTTATTATAGAATGCACACCATGAATTCCTGTTAGCTGCTTGTACACTACCGGCCTGCCTCCAGTTAATCAAAGATTACCTTTTAACAACTTTCATTCCCTTTTAAAGAGACAGTGCCATCCTTCACTTGATAAAAGTACACATAAATAGCTGCCCTTTTGCCTGCTTCATGTTAGCTCTGTGCTATTGTATCTTGGCTGATAAACAAAAATAAAAGAATTGCTGTCTTTAAAAAAATAGAATTTCAGCCAGCCTGATGATGATAAGCAATGGAAAGAAAGACATCCAAACATATTTGTCAGCTTTCAGTGTTCCATCTGTGGCGCAGAGACCTTCAAAATATAGAACAAGCAGGCAATGTCTGCCTGTTCAGCAACAAGCAAGACACTCACAGGTTGGCTAAATTTGGTGGGTTACACTTAACAAAATATTTTGTTAGAGGAATAACATGATTTAGGATTCTTAACAATATAAATGTTTGCTTAAAAATCTTAGTGCTCTTTACCCCATTTAACAAATTCAAGCTCTTTCGGTGTAGGACAGTAAATTTTTTTATGAACCAAAATGAAGAACTGTTCCTCAAATGATGTACACATAAAATGTATGCATGAATATGGAGCTGAAAATAAACCTGGGTCATTGGAGGACTGGCTAAGGAAGAAATCAGCACTAGTGGCGTAATTCTCATTACTCCCAGGGGTGAGACTATAGTTGTAGATATCCCCCAGCTTGTGAATGCCGCATATGTACAACAAGCTCTAGTAGACATCCTGTGGCTGCATACCATAGTGATATCATTATGCCTGGTTTCAGAAGTAGGATTGTTGTCCCACCTTGTTTTGTGGATGATGTCCACTCCATCTGACCTGTTGTCACATCCCTCTGGAATGTTTTCTCAGGACACTGAGTTCCATCATTGCTGTACCAGGCATATGGCATAGACAGATGGGCCCCATTAGGCACATGACTTACATGAACACCATCAGGCATAGGATTTTACACATGCCCACTTGGAACATGACTTAGGTAGATTGATCTCAAGATGGACATGACTTATATGTCAACAATAAGATCTGCCAATCTAATACCGGACAACATCACACTATGCTTGGTGAGAGGTAGGAATGTATGGGGGAGTGATATGATGGAGGAGGGAATATAACTTTTATTTATTTATTTATTTATTTATTTATTTATTTATTTATTTATATTTGATTTTTGTTCCATCTGCAGACATATCCAATTACCCCTGCTTAATATGCCTCTCCAAGACATCTGTTTGTATGGCTTTCTCCTCTGGAGCCAGGTCACCATAAGCAGGGAAGGCCTATAGAGTAAATGTCCAACATACAGAGAGGACATAGAGCATTGTGACTGAGTATGGCACCATTCTGATAGTGAAGGCTTCTTGTTATGCCCACCCACTAGTCCATCCAACACCCAATGTGTAGTAATTGTGACATGTGCAGTGGGCACTGCATGACTAGAATACCCTGCCTTCACAGAAGGCTTACATAGCTCTCAACCTTTACCTCCACAATCAAGGACAAATCAAGAAATAATCAGGGACAACCAGGGACACTTTTTAAATTGATTTATTTATTTAACATTTATTGACTGGAAAAGTCTGACTAGGACAGAGTTTATTTTCAGCGGAGACCAGGGGCGAAATGCTGCAGATGCATGTATATAGAATGCACTATTAACTTGTGAAGCTGACAGAATAGGGGAATGTGAATTTTCTGAGGTAAAACAAGTCTATAACTCTAATTCTTGTCATTAAGCATAATCTATCACATTATTCCTGAAATCTATAGTTTTAGGAGGGATTAAGAGGGACAGAGCAATTTAGTATTAACTTGTGAAGTTGACAGAATAGGGGAATGTGAATTTTCTGAGGTTAAACAAGTCTATAACTCTAATTATTGTCATTAAGCATAATCTATCACATTTTTCCTGAAATCTATAGTTTTTTTAGGAGGGATTAAGAGGGACAGAGCAATTTGTTTACGGCAAAATCTGGGACATCCTTGAAAATCATGAACATCTGAGCCTCAAGAAAAAACTGCTTCCCCAGGCAAGTGAGCCAGCAGAGATGCTGCTCATTCACCATCCCTTCTGGCTGACTCCTCAGAGATTTGGTCCACTAATAAAACAAATAAAGGGTAAATGGCTATAAGTAAACCAGGCATGGTTTACTTATAGCCATTTACCCTTTATTTGTTTGATTGGTTTGTTTGCTTTGTTTTTCAACATTTGGTCCACTAACTCAGCCCAAGTTGTCGGGGTCAAAGTCAAGACTTCCATGAATGCCATCAAGCCAGTTCAAAGTGATGATTGTGAGTAATTTTAGGTCATGGAATGTCAAAAGTGTGGACTCCTAGTGGGCAGAGCAAAGCAATGGCAAAATGCATACCTCCATCACATCTTCTGCAAAAGATTTAAGTTATACTAGTGATATTTATTTATACTACTGTATTCACATTATTAGATATGTGAATTCACCCAACTTCTGGTGACCAGGTAACAAAGGCAAATCTCTTCACAAAACTGCATACACAGTAACAACAAATCAGAAAAGCTACAATAAAATAGCTCCCATTTCATTGAATGCTCTGCCCAAAACAATGCAAAACTCTAATAAGTTGGACTAATTTCAGAAGCAGCTAAATGTAAATGCTAGATACAGATTAATATACCACTAACAGACTAAACCCAGACTATTTACTTAAATTCAATAAATAACCACTTTGTATATTCTTAACCAAATCATATGATGATTACCTACCATAATAACACTCAACGTAAATACATATAGATGTATATTCAATGTAAAAAATGTACACAGTTCAATCTAGTTGCTTAGCAAAAACGAATTTCCATAGCTTTGAGTTATATATTTGTTTTTATGCTCTTGATTTAGAAATGCACGACTTTGGTTAATCAGAAAACTGGACTAATAACTAAGATTATTATCGATGCTGGTGTGTATGTCTGTCTACATATTGCAACATGTTAGATATTAAAAGTGTGCAATATCCCTTTAAAGCCATGCTGCAGTGCAGAGCTATAGTAAGGGAATTTGGTGCCCTGGGCAACATGTCCATATAATGCCTTCCTCCACCCCCACCCCCCCCCCCACACACACACACACACACATGCTGTCTATAAGCAATCTTTATCACTTAATGACAGTTTACAAACTGTTTAACTGTTCTACCCTTTTTAAAATGATAGTTTAACAGACTAGTTTGACAGGCAATTTACAAATTGACTGTAAGTGATCATTACAAGTGAGAGCTTGTAAGCTGTCGAACTTTTTTTTAAAGTTTTGGCACCTCCTTCTAAGTTAGCTTCTGGGGCAGGTTCCCAAGCACCAGTTTTTTTTTTTTTTATGGTTCTGCTTTTGGGGAACTATTGTTTCATTCGGAAGTCTAAGAAGTAATTTTTAAGATGTAGACATTAACACAAGTGTAGTGGGATCCTAGAAGGAGACATACAAAGTCATATGTGTCATAGGATCAATAATAAAAGATGAACAAATGTGAATAAAACTTAGTAAGGAATATTTTAGAAGACTAACATTAATACTGAAAACAGCGTTGACATCTAGGAACAAAGTTCAAGCTATAAACTAATTTGCTCTTCCTGTCCTAACTTACAGTTTTGAAGTGACTGACTGGCCCCAAAAGGTGTTGGATAGATTGGACAGGAAAACAGGCTCAGGAAGGATGCTTCATGCTCATCAAATAATTTACAAAAATCAGTGCATACCAAGATTATATATTCCCTGTTCTGAAAGAGGTTTGGGCCTCCGCAACATTGATTACATGTATAGATCTGTAATTATGGGACTGCATACATATCTACTGACCTCACAAGACCCAAATGTAGTGAAAATTTTGAAACATGATGAGAATGTGCAAGATGACTTCCCTGCTTAGTTTAGCAGACACTTATCGGCATCAAGTAGGAATGGAAATCAGATTAGAAGTAGATAAAAATCAGGCAGCAACTGAATGTGCCAAAAAACAAAAGAAAGAATATATGGTGAAGGATCAGATGAGAAGGCAAGAAATGTGGAAAATGCATAAATATTGTTTCAAGTATAGAAAAACTCTTAGAATAACCTCATGTTGATCAGGACTGAATACAGAAATGGTTAAGGAGAGGTGAATTTAAACCAAAGGATGAAAAGTTAATATTTGTGGGCCAGGATAGTGTACTATGTATACATTGGTTTACAAAGTCCATTGAACATGTGAGAGAAACAGACAAATGTAGATTTTGTAAAACAGAATTGGAAACAGTCACACACCTCGTTGCTGGTTGTGACATACTAATGGCAGAAGGAATGTATACTGAAAGGCATAATAATGTGTCACAACTGTTGCATTGGGAATTGCGCAAACATTATAACACTGAAGTGGGTGAAAAACACTGGAAACATGAACCAGAAAGCATAAGAGAAAATGATGAAGTTTATATCACATGCGATCACCCATTGCCAACAGCTCAAAAATAGATGTAAAAAAAAAACAGATATAGTTCCATGAAAAAAAGACAAAAGTAGCATTGATCATTGAAATTGCTACATCCACTGACTACAGTATCTTACATACAGAGAGACACAAAGTCATAAAATATCAGGATTTGCAGGTGGAAATGAGGGCAATGTGGAAAAAAGATACCCAGACAGTTCCAGTAGTAGAAGGAGCAACTGGTCTTATAAAATAGAATTTACAATTCATACTTAAGATATGTTACCAATACATGTAACTCCTTACAAATTGCAGGAGTCATTACTGGGCACATTGTGGGTGCTGCAAAGAGCACTTCTGGCTAACATCAAAGATTTTAACAATACTAATTTCATGAACTTTAATCATACTTTGACTTAGGAATGGGGTCCATTCCCATCATGGTATTAGAAACCCAAACGACTTGGAGAAATTAAAAGTGAGAAGTCATAGTCATACATCTCAACTGCCCTAATTTTTAGGGATATCCCTAAATTTGGTCCAAAATGTTGCTCCACACCTCCTAAAATTGTACTTTTGTTTGAGGAAAAAGTGGTAGATTATAGTTACAAAATATTGATAAACATTACTGTTAGATACATTTTTTCCATAACAAAATACATGTTAATTCCTGGCCTCTTTTTCTATCAAACTTCTAAGTTAATAATACCAGAATACTGAAAATGTCCAAAGTTTGGAGGATTCTTCCCTAATTATTTTTTGTTTTGTCTATGATTTTGGAGGTAAAACATTGAGTTCTATTTCTATTTTATTATAGTATTATGTTATTATGTTATTGTAATATTATTTATTTATATTATTATGCCATCTTTGACTATTTTTTTAGGTGTAAGATAATGTCATTTGTACTTTTGACTATTGTATTATGTACCAAATATGTTAATGTTATATTTTTGTAATGTTTGATTTTTGTATCTAATGGAGCTTTTCTCCCCAGGCCTCCTCCAAAAATGGACTTCTGTCCAGTCAGACTATAAAATAAATACATACATACATACATACATACATACATACATACATACATACATAAATATTTCTTTTTTTCTTTGTTTTTAGTAACTGTATAGTGGAACAAACCAGTATAAGTGACTACTTTTAGATATCCCATTCATCCATAACCTGTTTTTTCCATTTTTGCACATGGGGGCAAGGTGTCACATCAGCAGTAACCATCATCATCAAGAGCAGTGGTTTCAAACAAATAGCCCTTGAACCTCCAACAGTTCTCAAACCAGCATAATTATAGGTGAGAAAAGTGCATTTCCTTTTGTCTTGGAGATTGTGGCCCTTGTCGTACAACATCAGTGGTCATTTGAGTTTGAGACTCCTATGTAGATACAATGTTCACATCACCAGGTGGCTAGCCATGCTGTGTTTGATCTTCCATACCACACACATGCATGTGCCCTTATATCTATGGCCAATTTAGAATGTCCAGTCCACCTACTGCATGTCTTTGGAATGTGGGAAGAAATCAGAGCACCCAGAGAAAGCCCACATGAGCACAGGCAGGATATGAAGACCCCAAACAGAAGGCACACCAACTGAGAATCAAACTGGAGAACCTCTTGCTGTGAAGTGTCAATACTACCCACTTTACCATACAACCAAGAAAAATATATACACTAAAAAAAATAATGCAGGTAAGGAGTAATCAAGTTCAGAATGTGAAAAAATGGTTATACATTACTTTATTAAGCTAGCATTAATTAAATCAGTAAAATAAACAGCACAAACACCCTGGCACTTGGCAATCCAATAGCAGGCAAAAGAAAAAATCAAAATAAATTAAAAAAACTCCAAAACATTTTTAATATAGGACAAATAAACATGGTTTAGAACTTTCACAATACATTGACAACTTCAGAACCACAAAACAAAGTAAAACCTAGTTTAAATACTTTTCAAGTAAATGAACCCCACCCCCAATGATGAACCAATCAATGTGTAATAGACCAACCTCTAATAAAAGTAACATGCACAACTGAATGTTGGTTAAGAACAGCAATGCAAGAAAAAAACATTTAAAGCACTAAATGCCAGTAAAAAATAACCATATGCAAGTTTGTTAAAAAATTTTAAAAAATCTCAAACCATGTTGTGTCTTCTTTTAAGTTCACTGGTGAACTTTTTTTTCGGTATATTAATTAAATCAGGAGGTTTGTGAGCAGAAAGCCTGTACCAGTGGCATAAAATGATAACACCCTTCCTGTGATCCGCATAACCCAAATTTGAATAGTGGCTTGACGACGTAAGTGGGGGCGGGTGAAACTACACATACTGGGTTGGTGGAGTGAGGCACATATGCTTTCAGCACACCAGGGTGGTTTGATTTCCTTGGTGGAGACTGGAGAAACAACAGCGTGTTGCTGCCACTGGATGGGTACGGCAGACCTGCTGATGTCAGCCACTTCTGGAACTGATGGCTGGTCCAGTGCTGATCCCACTGCATATCCAATCCATAGGGTGTTACTGAGTGCATTCAGGAGATTGAAGGAGAAAAGGTGAAAAATACTCACTTGGCAACAGTGGGATACTACCCTTGCATGCTGTAATCTCTGCACTGTTCCGTAACATGGTCAGAATAATTCACAGGGAGGATAAGGGGTGAAGGAGGAGAGCAGCTGTTAGCTGTGAGACAGCCAAACCAAAAACTAGGGAAGCAGAAAGTATGTAGGCACATCAACATAAAAACAGAACTCATCAGCTTGAAAGTCTAGGATTCTGTGTTTCATGTTGTGTTGGGGTTTCTCTAATTATTTTTTGAGAAGCATTTTTTGAGAGTGAGCAGCTGCCCCGGGTGCAAGGTGTTAGGGGACATGACCATGAAGTGCAGTTCCTGCATTTGTCTTTCTGCACCTGCATTTATGAATGCTGGTACAGAAAGGGAGTTCAGTCCATTTGGGCTTTGTGTGGGGTAAACTGTAGCAAACCAGTTGCTGCAATCACGTGCCACAGTTTTTAAAGTGTAGTTTGTTAGTATCTATAGGAAGAGTGCAAGTGTTTTATGGTTTTATGACTTCCAGAAGCTGCAACAGATTTTAGCAAAGTGTGTGTGTGTGTGTGTGTGTGTGTGTGTGTGTGTGTGTGTGTGTGTGTGTGTGTGTGTGTGTTATTGACACATGTGCTAAATCCTGTCAGTTCCTAGCAATGGGGGTAGCATGGGAACCATAAGTCAGATGACCAAATGTATGTGATGTTATTCTGTAATCCATCACTAAAATGATGTTTAACACTAGGTGAGACTGAAGTCTCAGAGCAGTCAGTTTTTGGAACCTGACAAAGAAGGACCCCTCACCTACTTCATATTGTCTTGCTCTAGTAAGTGACCAGGGAATAGTATTTCTTTAGATCAGTCAAAAAAATATAGTAAGATTAGTTAAGTGCTGTTTTTCTGTATCTGTATGAATCTATTCATCTGTGTTATTTTAATATTTCCTGTGGTTGAAACTCTGGTGTTTACCATAAATAGATATTTAGTATTTTCATGTTCTTTTCTTATTTATTATTAAATACATTTAAACTTTTCATTGTGGCTGATCTTTTAGAAAACATTTTAATCTCTAAGAGTACTTATATGTGGTGACAACTCTGTCTGCTTCTGAAAGTCTTGCTGTTGGTCAAACTGCCATTTGTATTAATATCAATTTCATTTAGAATAATTGGATAGCCTTGTAAGAGCCTTAAAGTAGCTGGCTTGGGAGTGTCTGGTGGCAGTGTAACTACCTTATTGTCTGGGAAGAAGGGGGCATAGCTAGTAAATCTGTTCCAGCCTTTCCCGTGTGTGTGTGTGTGTGTGTGTGTGTGTGTGTGTGTGTGTGTGTGTGTGTGTGTGTGTGTGTGTGTGTGTGTGTGTGTGAAAATCAAATTTCAAAGAGTGCGTGTGCCAGCTGCATGGAGCAGGGACACTGGTTTCACAGACAAAGTGCTGGAGGACTTGGCTTGGACACTTGGCTGAGGACTCAACTCTGCAGCTGTGCCAGTGGGGAGTCTTAACTGGGGACCTGGAGAGAAACAGAGAGAGAAACTCAGAACCTGGACTGAGCATGTTCCCTGTGTGCTCTTAAAGGAAATTGTGTTTGATGTAGAGAGGTCTGCATCTGGAAATAGTGACTGTATCCATTTGTATTCCAAGTGAAAGCCCCTCTCCAGTGTCCATTGTGAAGCCTGCAGTGATTAAAGAGGAACAGTACTTGCTTGGGCATTTCTCTCCAGTCAGAGCTGTAGGAGGGACCCCATTCCAAATGCCTTTAGCCAGGGTTCACCTTGACTGGGAGGGTGGAAAAGGAAGCAAGCAAGTAGGTGTGTTTGAGGATATCCCTGCAGATGTCTTAATAGGGAATGATTTTGGTAATGCAGTACCTTGTGTGCATGCAGTTACATGCAGTTAGGCTTGGAGATAGGCATGTGGGTCTGAAAGCCTGGTGGAAACCCAGACAGACAACACACCTGAAGCCAGGGCTGGTTGTGTGACTATTTCTGGAAGGGAGCTACTCTGTAGTGGTGAGCTTGAAGGTGAGCCACAACTGCTGGGAGGTACTTATGTACCCTTGGACAGAGTGATTACAAGGGAAGAGGTGAGTGGTAGTACCCAGGCTGACAGGGAGGCACCACTGTCATAGGATACCAGACTTCCTGTGGAAGGGGACCTGCTAAAAGTCAAAAAGGTAGAGTTGAGTCAGGCTCAGCTCTTGGACCCTACACTAAGTGGCTTGAGGGAGATAGCTAAGGAGGCATCTGATTCTCAAGGAAAGGAGGAATCTGTATACTGGAATAAAGAGTTACCATATAGAGAGAGGACCCCTGAGGGAGGGCTACAGGGTAAGGTAATACAGCAGTTGGTAGTGCCTAGGCTTTACCATCTGGCACCTCAAGCCATAGCCCATGAAATTCCTTTTTAGACTATATGGGCATAAAGCATATCAAGAGACATATTATGCATAACTTTTATTGGCCTGAGATTGCAGGGGATGTAACAGGGTACTGCAGGACCTGTGACCAGTTCCAAAAGTAGGCAAGGCAGGAGACAAGGTCAAAGCTCCTTTGATGTCTTTACCTGTGATTGAGGAGCCATTTTAGAGGGTAGCTAAGGATATTGGAGGCCCCTGAGTACCAGAAGTTCCACACATAAGAAGTATATCCTGGTGGTTGTAGGTTATGCTACTAGATACCCTGAGGCAGTGGCTCTGTCCTCCATTGACACAGAGAAGGTGGCAAATGCTTTGTTAGAGATTTTCAGCAGTGTAGGTTTCCCCAGAAAAATACTGACTGATAGAGATGTCAATATCATGTCAGACCTGCTGGCTTATCTGTGGAAGTGCTGTGGGGTGTAGAACCTAAATACCACCCTCTACCATCCCCAGAATAATGGTCTTGTGGAGATGGTAAACTCTACACTAAAGACCATGCTTTGGGCATTTGTAGACCAGTCTAAGAGAGTGTGAGACAAATATTTGCCCCATCTGCTGTTACCATACAGAGAGGTGCCACAGCAATCCACAGGTTTTTCACCCTTTGAGTTGGTATATGGACAAAGGGTGAGGGGGCCTTGATATTTGATTTGTGATGAGTGGGAGGGTGAGTGTGAATGCAAAAGGGAATCTGTTGTGGCATATGTCCTAAACCTCGGGACAAGGCTTAGGGAGCTTATGGGCTTGGCCCAGGAGAACCTGGCAAGAGCCCAACAGCAGAAAAAGATCTGGCATGACAAGAAGGCTCGAATTCAAGAGTATGCTGTGGGACAGCAGGTGATGGTTCTCACTTCTGTCAGACACAATAAGCTGCAGGCAGCTTGGGAGGGACCCTTCAAAGTGATAAGGAAGGTTAGTGATGTTAGCTACCATGTATAATTGCTAGGCAGGAGGCAGGGGCACAAATTATATCATGTTAACATGATGAAACCTTACTATGATAGGGAGGCCCTGGTGCTGAGTATTTGCAGTAGGAAGCAGGAGGAGTCTGAGGGGGATCTATGGCTACAGCAAGCCAGCCAGTAAAATGCCAAGTTACTAAGGTGGAGCCTAGGGTTGCAAGCATATGATATGACACTGCAGCACCATAGTGGGGTTAGCAATGCCAATGCACATGGGCTCTCGAGACAGGGTATGGGATAATGTATTCCCAGATAGGCTCATTCCTGTCAAACAATGTTTCTCAAGGAGCACTTGAAAAGCTAGCTTGAGTCTTCCAAGGGGGGAGAGATGTGATGATAGCAAGTACTGCCAGCTATGCCAGGAGAAGTAGGGCAGTGGATGTCTAACATATGCCAGCACAGCTAACTGGAATTTTGTAAAGAATTGTACATCATTGGTATTTCAAATTGATTTGTACAGATGCTTGTGTTGGACATGTGTTTGTAAAGCTGCTTGTGTTAAAAATGTATCAACAGTGTGCCCTGCTGGAAATCAAAGAAATGGGCTCTATAATACACAGACAAAAGGTAAAAAGAGTGAATGCTCCTTTATCGAACATTGAAAGGTGAAACTGCTAAATATCGAAGACACGGAACAGTGATTTTTTTTTCCCAGGGGGAAAAAAATCACTGGACCATTTTCAGGACTTTGCCATTTGCTCCACTGTGGTGCGATCTCAGAGTTGGTATATTTAAGTAGGGGGGTGTGGGGAGGTACAGCCCTCCACATTGGGGGGTGGGAGCGAGGCCCCCCACTTTATTTTGTGTTTAGATTTTTTTTGCGGAGCAGCGAGCTGTTCCATGTCTTTGATATTTAGTGGTTTCGTCTTTTAGTGTACGATAAAAGAGCTTTTGCTCTTTTTACCTTTCGACTACGTAATATAGACACAAGAAACGTACATGCATTATTGTAACTGTTTAAATGTATATATTGTAACAGAGGATACTGGAAGAGAAAAGGTTAGTCTCAGTCCCAGCTAATTTTGAAAAATAGCTGAAATTAAATCAGGCCATAAAGATTATATCTTACAGTTCTAGTTGCAGCCAGAGACAAAGTGTCTGGGAAACCAAGTATTAGGAAGCCTTGTTTATTGTCTCTAGCAGGGAGCTAATTGTTACTCTGGAAGGGTAGAGGTTTGAAATTGTTTTATGAGTTCCAGGAGCTGCAGCAGATTTGAGCAAAGCTCTAGCTGTGTGTATGGTAACACATAAGTGCTAAAATCCTGGCAGCTTCTAGTGTTGGTGATAGTGTGGAAAACAGAGTCAGATAAACAGATGTGATGTCATTCTATAAGCTATCCCAGAAATAATATTTAGATATTATACTGAGAAGTCTCTCAGTCAGACTGGGCACTCTGTTTTGGAAACCTAACTTAGAAGGGTTCCTCACCTACTTCATCTTGCCTTGGTTAAGTTAATCAGGGAATAGTAACTCTTCAGATTAGTTTGGAAAATAGAGTCAAATTAGTTAAGTACTGTTTTTCTTTAACTTTGTGAATCTATTCATCTGTGTTATTTTAATATTTTCTGTGACTGAAACTCTGGTATTTAGTATAAATAGATATTTAGTATTTTCATGTTCTTTTATTATTTATTAACTATATTTAAACTTCTCATTGCGGCTGGTCCTTTTAGAAAATATTTAAAACATTTAAGTTTTGAGACTATTTGCATATATTTATTTGGTGATAACTCTAGCCACTCCTGAAAGCCTTGCTGTTTGGTCAACATTACCATTTGTATTAATATTAATTTCACTCAGTATAATTGGATTAAGAGCCTTATAGTAACTAACTGGTGGCAGTGAATCTACCTCATATTCTGGGCAAAGCTGGTAGAGCAGGTAATCTGTGCCAGACTTACCTAGGTGTGTGTGTGTGTGTGTGTGTGTGTGTGTGTGTGTGTGTGTGTGTGTGTGTGTGTGTGTGTGTGTGTGTGTGTGTGTGAAAATTAAATCTGAAAGAGTGTGTGTGTCAGCTGCTTGGGGCAGAGACATGAAGCACTGGTTTCACAGACAGAGTGATGAAGGACTTGGCTTAGACACTCACCTGAGGACTTAACTCTGCAGCTGTGCCAGTGGAGATACTTACTGGAGACCTGGGGAGAGACAGAGAGAGAAATCCAGACCCCGGGCTAAGTGTGTTCCCTGTGTGCTCTTAACCGAAATTGTGCTTGATGTAGAGAGGTCTGCATCTGGAAATAGTGAGTGTATACATTTGTATTCCAAATAAATGTCCCTCTCCACTGTCAGTGAGATTACTGGCCCAGAGTGGGGACATCACCGATTAAATCACTTCTCCCTATAGTAAGAGTCAGTTTCAGGAAAGGGGATAATATTAAGAATTTGTTGGAGAAACTGTTCCTGTGAAAAAGGAAAAGAAGGGGACATTTAGATATAACTATTGCAACATTTGCATCTACATTTTACAGGGTGACAGTTTTAAATTAGAATGGGTTATGGTTAAACTCAATGGATACAACACTTGTAGGTCAAATGGAGTGGTATATTATTTTTTACATTTCTCTTAAGTTTATCAGTTTAATGTTTTTACATATGAATATGTTGCTCAGTATTCTGTGGTTTCAATGTGTTTTTTTTTATTTAATCTATTTTTATTCAATATACTTTTCTTGTCCCTATACCTTTAAATGCTCTATGTGGTCTGTTCAGTAGTCACATGTTCAAGCAGGTCATGCTATATAACAGCTGGGTAACAGAACAGAACACATGACATGGCTCTGAAGGAGTCTATACTATTTGTGAAAGACAAAAGCACTTAACCATTAAAACTCGTTTTTATTGCTATTGCTGTGGTTGCTTATTCTAGGGTGTGCATTTGATTCTAAATGACAGACATTTCTAAGTATTCTCATTGCCACTGTAGTGCCTTTATCAGTTTGTTGACAATAACAACCAAGTATAGGTGTACAAGGGAACAGGAGACATTGTGCTGCTTCTTCATGCTCTATTACTGGTATAGCTTCACTTCCTACTCCCTCAGGAGCAAACTGCAAGGCAGTATTTATCAACATCATAAACCATCGATCTGATGCTGGCATTGACAATCAAACAGAAATCAGGCACTCATAGGTTCATAGGTGTATACTAGGCTAATGGCCCTGGGGCCTTTGCAAGCCTAGCCATAGGATTACCCTGGCATTGTGCCACCAGACCTTAGTTCCCAGCGCCTTTGTCAAGTAGAGCCACTGGTGTTATCCCCGGGGTGAATTTTCTATTTCCCATCCACTCATCAAGATTTCTCTTGAAGAGGGTCAGCGAGGTGCTCTGCTTGACATGTATGGGAAGTCTATTCCATAGCATGGGTAGTCTCTGGGTTATGAACCTGTCCCCCCAGTACATTCTGTTGATTATGGTAATGAGTTTGTGGTCTTTGGAACGTGTGGTGCAGAGAGATTGGGATTTCTTTAGATGTAGCATTTCTAACAGAGCTGGGTTAGACATGGTTTTGTAAGTCAAGCAGAGATCTCTAAGCAGGCGATATGAGACAGAGAATAGTTGGAATTTTTTGAGTCTGTCCATATAGTGACAAGTGTTTAAGGCCTAGGATCCTCTTTATGAGGTACTTTTGCGGCCTCTCCAGTAGTTTCAGGTGTCTAGTGAGGTACATGTCAAATGGGGCATTGTACTCAATGATTGGCCTAATGAGGGGAGAGTAGAGGGAGACAATGACCTCTTTCTTCCTGGATGCAAAACCCTTAGTAATGAGATGTGCCACATACAAGGACTTTCTGACCACAGTGGCAATGTAGTGATCAAAAGAGAGGTTGCTGTCAACCTGTGTTCCCAGATGTCTTTTAATGCCTTCTGTGTTCAGTGGAGTACCATCAATGTGGTAATTCATGGGAACCAGGTTTTTCCCAAAGGGGATGATGACACATTTTTTGGCATTGAGCTTAAGGCCATGGTTCTGACACCAGTCGGTCACAGTTAGGCCATTCTGTAGGATGTCAACATCACTTGGGGAGTTAATAATAGCTCTCAACTTGCAATCGCCTGTGAACTTTGTCAGTCAGAGTCCCTTTGTCTTGGCCTGGACTTCAGGGAAGTAGATACCAAACAGGAAAGGACCCAGGACCGGACCCTGTGGAACACCACCCGTGACTAGTTGGCAGTCTGACTTGGAGTCAGCTACTTTCACACTGTGGGTTCTGTGAGCCAGTTTGCAACCCACCTAGTATGTTACTATTACTAGTACACCATGACCCTTCACTCTAAAGTAAGTAATACTTACTGTTTTATATTATCATCATCATAACAGACCATTAGATGGTCCCAAATAAAAAGAAAAGACTAACTAAACAGTTTCAAGCACTATCTGTAGAGGCGTATGAATGCACACTGTGTAACCTTCTCCTCACCAGGCACCTTCTCTAGGTTTACACCTGTGGTACTAGACTCTGGGGAAGACGTAAGGGATGGTGCATGTGAACATACATCAGTTTCTCTCAGTCATGATAATGATAATGATTCTGCCTGAGGAACAGGAACAGGAATAACAGATGGAGTGGGGTGCTGTTCTGGAATAACAGATGGACTGGGGCCTTGTTCTGGAATAACAGATGCAGTGAGTCTCTGTTCTTTAATAACGGAATGGGTCGCTGTTCTGAAATAATGGAGTGAGTTGCTGTTCTGCTCTGCTCAATCCAGTATATCTCAGTTGATCAACATGACACTGGCAAATGATGATAACAGCCACCTGGTCCTGACTGCTCCTTAATTGTTACAGGAATTAATTTACAATCTCCTCTGCAACTGAGTAAGGACAGTCTGTTCAGTGGTAAACCTACGTGTAGCCTTCCTTATTGTCATTTGGTCTCACTTAAGTTGTTCTTGGACAATCTGTTGAAGGCTTGGTGACATGTCCACTCCTGAAAGAAGAGTACACCCCTTGAACAACATGGCTGAGGTCTGTTGAGTAGTAGCATGAGCAGTGTTTCAGTATGCAAAGAAGAATTTGTTCAGCATTTGCTACAGGGTAAGCGTGTCATTTGACATGACTGGAAGTGCTTGTTTAATGCTTTGTTCAAACCTCTCAGGAAGTCCATTATTTATTTATTTATTTATTTGATTTTGTTTACCAGGAAAGTCCATCTGGGCAAAGCCCTTTTTCAATGAAGGCCCAGGAAGTGAAGTTCCACTTTACATGTTTTAGTTACTAGATGGCAAGGGAAGGATGGAATATGTTGAATGCCACTTTTATGAAGAAATTCCCAGAAGTCAGCTGCTATAAATTGAAACCCGTTATCACCTACCAGTTGCCTTTGCACTCTGGATCTACCAAAACGGTCTCCCAATGCATCAATGGTGTAACTAGTAGTAGACCTCATGGTAAAGACCTCTGTCTATTTCCAACATGCATTAACTACAACCAAATATGTTGCCCCAATGAGTGGCCTAGCAAAATCAATGTAGATACACTGCCAGAAGGATAAAAGCCATTCTCACGAGAGAAGCAGTCCACAACCTGGCTCATTCTGGACATTATAGCAGTCAGTACATCTCATGGCCAACTATTCTGTCTATGGCCACCACACACAAATTCTAAACAGTGCCTTCAACTTCACTACTTTATAGTGACCTTGATGAACTTCTTCTAACACTCTGGGTCATAATTCAGTGATAATCCTTAATTCCCACATCATATAGCCAGCATTTAATATATGCTCATCTTGTTTGAGTTAACAGCCCACAAAAAGAGGTATATGTGTAACTGTCTAGCTCCAGTCTTGTGTCAAAACATACAGATGTGATAATATTTTATTATGGTTAGTTTCTGTTTTTACCATGTCTGCACTAACTGGTGGGCCGGCAGCTTGACATACCAAGTGATGATGGTGCTGCTTCTTCATCATCATGATGTTTGTCATTAACAGTCTCCAGTGGTAAATGAGACAAACCATTGACACATATGTGGCATATATATATATATATATATATATATATATATATATATATATATATACATATAAAATCAGTTTGTACAGGTGTCCATCTAGGAAATCTTCCTCTCTCTACTTTTGTGTATACAAAAGTATACCTGAAGAATCAGTTCTTTATCCTCTATGATTGTCACTGTTCAATAACTTCTTGCCAGTTTATCTGCCTCAGCCCTCTACCTGTGGGTACACATATGATATAATAAATGCTATAATAAAATACCTAGGTTTGCTACTGATTCACCCTTCAGGTCACATCACTACATAACAATCAAACAACTATCCTGGCTAAAATTACCCAACCTGCTCACAATAGCCCACCAAATTATATATTATTCAGATAGAGTACCTACTCTTCAAGTTCTACTTAATATCTACTCTAACAAATGCCTATTAAGATCCACCAATAAAGCACTGGCTGACATAGGCAAAAGCAACAATAGCTCTGGGGATGCCTTGTTTTCCATTTCTGTTGCAAAAGCATGGAATACCATCCACGTAGATATTAGGACCACTGAAAACAAAAATAATTTCAAAAAACTCCTCCAGTCCCATTTACCTAGTTATTGTTTATGTAATTGTTCTGACCCTGGGTAGCTTCACTTAATTAGAGCATCTCATACTTTAACCTTCTATGAAAGCTTGCAACAACTCCTTTCTATACTCTTAATCAATGTGTGTTTACTGTACTAGCCATTGATGAATGTAACCAAATGACTGAACAAAATGTCCTTTTAACTGTATTGTTTATTGTAACACCCTATGTTCCTTATAGTAAATTTACTTTTTGCTCCTTTCTAGGCCTTGAAACTGTACCTTCTTAACTTTTTGACGCTATACTGTACTTTATTAACATGTGTATTGTATTTACTGGGCCGATAGCCTAGTACCTACCTATGAACCTATGAACTGTATGTGCTGTACACATCTTTGTGGAGCTTTTCTCCCCGGGGCTCTGCTGAAAATGGGATCCATGCCCAGCTGAACTTTCCCTGTAAACAAATGTAAAATAAATAAATAAATAAATAAATATGGTAATCTACAGGTCCATCAGCTCCTACTCCACCCATAGCCGGCCTTAGCCATAGGCCAACTAGGCAGCCGCCTAGGGCGCCGCTCTAGCAGGGGCACGTTTCCAGTATTTATTTGGTGTAGGTAGACTAGGATGGGGGCGCCATGGAGCCCTTTTGCCTAGGGCACCAGTTGACCTAAAGCCGCTCCTGACTCCACCTTCAAAAAAACTAGAAAAGGTCTAAATGCTTTATCACTATCAGTGTTACCAAACAACCTCATACTGAACACAAAGAAATAAATCAAAGCATGACCTTTGGCACAAGGCAAAATATAGTCCTCTAAAACTGGACCATACTACATAATTTCAATAAACCCCTAGAAATCACACCGTACTTCATATAACTTGACATGTGGCTGGATGAATCCCTAAACTATCAGTTTACAATACTAACTCTATAATAAATAGTCTACTTTTCTGGGCCAAACAATATTGCACTTTCTCTCAGCTATTTGGAAAGGGGGTCTCCTACCACAGCTTGAATACAGGCTTCCTATTATTGCCAAAATCTCAAAGACAAAACATTTAACTCTGCAAACCATAGACAATCAAATCTGTAGATTCATCATCACCCCCCCCCCCAAAGAGAATACCACTGCTCAAGCCTAATAAGTGTCCTCCAATAAATGAAAGATGTCTACTCCTCCCAGCATAGCTAATCCACAGAGATATGTATACCAAGGTACTTTCATTTTTTTTCTCCAGCAGATTCTCTGAAAGAATGATATCCTATGACCTTAGATCTCAATTCTCCCTTTCCACTCCACTTGAAAACTTCACTCCACTCCACTTCAGTGAATACTGATTCTCAGACTTGGCACCTTAAACATGGGAATTACTCCCAACAACCTAACAAACATAATTTCCTTCAGCAAATTCAAACACCAAATCAAGAAATTTCCAGGCACAAGAGCTGCCTGTAAATGTTTCTCTCCATAAGGCATTACTTAATTAATTCCAAAACACCCCTACTGGCTCATTTACCTACCACCTTCCATTCACCCCACTCCAATTCACTCCTCTCTGTCTGTCCTACAGGTTCCTTCACCCCATCACTCCATCCCAATCTCCAACACTGCTTGGCCTCTCCTCCACTCACCTATTTGTGTTCTACCGCCTTTCCTCTCTGCTCCACCTGTCCACTACCAACCAGCTAACCATCCTACCATGGCACTGTAATCTTATGTAATCTATAATAAAATCTGTCCACATAACAGTATATACCTTGGTACTGACCTGTTGCTTACTATTCAGTACTAATACCATTATCAGGATATGTAAATATGTTCATTAGATGGTTTTTAATTATTTTATTATGATTTTTTCATGCTGCGCATTGTATTTGTGCTTTTCTTCTGTATTGTATATTGTTACTTTGTACTATGCTTTTCCCGAGATGAGCATGAAAATGGCCTACCTGGATCTGTGCTCTACATCTATCTATCTAATCTATCATCTATCTATCTACCTATCTATCTATCATCTATCTACCTATCTATCATCTATCCATCTACCTATCTATCATCTATCTATCTATCTATCTATCTATCTATCTATCTATCTATCTATCTATCTAATCGATGTCTCACCTAGCTCTTATCACATACTTAGCTGATCTTTGAGATTTTCTAAGTTCTCCTCATCTTTAGTTCCAGTAACAATTATAACATCAAGGTAATACTGCTTTTCACCCAGCAGCATTTTAGTGCCCATATGAATGCTTATGTAGCTGACAGTAAGCCACATTCTCTCCTCTGCCATGTATATTAGGCATTTCATATGCTAACATGAATGTCTTAGGTAGCAATATTTCACTGGGCAATACATAAAATGAATTGTTAAAGTTTCTAAGTGCAAAATAATATAAATTATAAAACTGAAGCAAAATATGCACATTCACATTAGTTACAGGGTTGACTCTAATAAGTGGCCAAATAAAATTTTGTTGTTACAGGATTTCAGTATCTATCATTAACAAAAAGTGCTCGACTTCCAGCTGCTGACAGACTACACTTTTGCAGCCAGAAACTCAAGCATCCTGTGGCTGGCATGGGCTGCCAGTCATGCTCAGATTAGATGACATGTTTAGGTTTAGTCAAGGTATAGCAACTATGCAGAGAGAATGGAGCCATATGAATACATAGCTAAGTTTATTTATCTATCCTTTGTGGACATAGTTAGTCTCTCTAGGCCACTGGTGAGACCCAAGGTAATAGTCATACCGACTAAGGGCAAATTTGACCATGGCACTGGGGAAATTCCTTTATTCTCTTTCAGTAAGTGCATTGGGATCTTTTACATCCAACAGAGCTACCACCTGCTTAGGCAATTGGAACCTTTATTTTAGAGTTAGGGAACAATCAAAAAATTCAGGCCAGGGAGTAGGAGGTTGTTTAGGTTTAGGTAGCATCTGGGAAGTTTAACGTTAGAGAATGACTGGGAAATTTAGGTTTAGGGAGTTATTGGGGAGTTTGGGTTAGGAAGCAGTTAGGGAATTTAGGTTTAGGAAGGGATCAGGGAATTTAGGTTTAGGGAGCACGTGGGGAATTTACAGACAGGGAGTGGTCAAGACATTTAGGTTGAAGTAGCAAGAAGGAAATTTAGGTTTAGGATGTGAGAGAAAGTGTTAGGGTTAAAATTCGGGAGCAAGGTTTCAGGTTAGGGTTAAGGAGAGTTTGAAGTTAATTTAAGGGTCAGGGAGGGCTATGTAGCTTACTTTGGTTGATCTGTGAAAGGGTTTGGTAGGATAAATTTAGTGGAAGGTAGGGCACTTGCCATTTTGTGAAAACGACAACATGCAAGTCAGCCACTAGCTAATAGCATTCAGCCATTTGTAGAAGACCTCAGTATCCATTTAGGACAGAATGGATACAAATATGACATTAAGATTCATTGTTGAACCAACAGGGTCCTAATATCAACTTTAATCATTGAAAAATAAGTTGCCTCTTCAATGTAACTCAAAGTCAGAAAAATATTTCAAAGTATTTTTGTACACAAAATAAGGTAAGGTGACAGACTATGAATTCAAATGATTACTGATGTTTAAGAAATATATAATAAAACAGAACGTCTTCTGTTTCCTTCAAAATAATTTCTCCACAGCCTTTTGTTCTGCATATCTAGTTACCTTTTTCTGCATTGTTTGCCTCCCTTGCTGGGTTTCTGTAATTTGGTGAGTGAAAGGTATTTAACTGTGATGACAAAAACTGTTTGAACCAACAACAACAAGGAGGATGAATTGGTCCCTGTAAGGTACCCTATCAGGTTATGATGATGCAATGTTAAAATGTATTTGCATGTATTTGTTTAAGCAACTGTTCTTACCTGCAGTGCCTGTGCTCTCCTTGTCTTATACTAAATTATCAAACACAGAGTATGCCTTCTCTTCTTTCTTCCTTCTTTAATATACACAAAGGAAAATTCCTACAAAGAATACAGGCTTCTTACAAAATATCTAACAGAACTACAAACTGCAGTTGCCTTGTGAATGTATTACATCTCGCAAGGTACCTTGGAGTCAATGTCTGTTCCAACAACATGACACAGGATCTCTGTGACCAGAAGGCATGTAGATATGCTAAAACTAAGGCAAATAGTTGCTTGCAAGAGAATCTCTAATGTACTGCACAAACTGTTCTGATAAACATAATTGGCTAAAATAGCTATACAGATGCCCAGGCATGAAATTTATTTACATAGTTAAGTTTTTCGTTTACTAGACACACACACTAGATGTAGAAATGTTTTTCTTATTTTGAGTCACTGCCCAAGAGGCTACAAAGACAAATATAATCACTGCACTTACATGTATAATTACAATATAGGAGCAATTTAGAAGATAACAGATTAAATACAGCCCAAGGTGGTATTGTAGAATCACACAAGATAATGCTACAAAACAGGGTGAAATTAAACTGCATGCAAATTAGGCAAACAACAGATGGCTTGCACTACAATAAAACACTTTAATATGTCATGATAAAATATAAATGAAACATGCTAGAAATTTTGTGATATGAGGTGTAGCATAACATATACATGAGCAAGATGCAATTACAATTAGGTAAGTATCTAATGAATGGGAAAAGGAGATAAAAATACACTGACTAAAGTTTCAGAAAATAACAGCCAGGTGAGGTACTCAACATCCACGAGTCAATTCAAATCCACTGCAGCAAGCTTAAGTGAAAAAATAAATAATTAAGGATGTGAGCAGATAACAAGCTGTTTCATGTCATCAGGAGTACGATTCCTTCAGCCGCCATTTGCCTAACTGTGATTCTCAACAGTCTCTTAACTAGACAGTGTTCCCAGGCCACATCTTAAACAGGTCTGTGTGGTGCAGTGTTGTACTCTGGTTAAGAAATAAATACATGCATAATGAAACAGTTTGGGAGAGACACCAAAAATAGGTGAAGGAACCAAAATGCATAAAAACAATGTTGAAAAGAAAGTAGATGAACTAAAAAAAGCTACAGTAAGAGAAAAAAGAAGAACCAGAAGGAAGATGATGTGTGATGAAGCAAAGGAATGAAGAAAGAGTGGAGGTTAGAAGTTAAGAATAATCTTCAGGAATAACAAGGAGGAGTAGGTATGGCAGAGATGAATCCTACTGATTTATTTATCTGTTTATTCATTAAAAGTGTTTGGTTGGAGTTTTAACATCATAACAGCACTTTGTAACTTTCTACTCCATCTTATCAAAATTATGTGGGCATTTTCTTAATAAAATGCTTCACAAACTTTTTATTAAGGATACACTCACATAATTGTACCATATCCCTTGCTGATGTCACTGGAAGATTTTGTGGGAGGTTGCATCTGTACACTATAATGGATAGGGTTCTGTGCATGCACTGTAGTGCATCTATTAAAGTCTATACGCTGTCCTTACATTAACATCACCAAGGATAAACTTCAATGAAATTTTTGATGATGTCACTTGGGGAGAATTAGTATTTTATGAAGGATTTAATTTTTAAACATTGTGCTGTAAAACCCTAGTACTTAGTTTCTAGGTTCCTAACTTCCTAGGGCAAACTGGCTGCCCATGAGTTAACGTCTGCAGTGTGGCATATCAACCTTATGGACACATTAGCTATTGTCTGAAAGGTGGCCAGTTGTGAAGAGACTTTATTTTGGTTCTCCATAGACATGGACCCAGAAAGAGATTTGGAGAGCTCTTTAGTCAAATCTCTCAACAATCTGGTAAAATGTGCTAAATAATTCAATGACCGCAGAGCAAAGGTCACTGAAGCATAAACACACTTACTGAATCTATCTAAGGCCCTAGATTCTCTGTTAGGGGATGGGCAGATGAGTGCTGCTCTGCAACCTCTTTCTTACTGGCTGCTGCCTCAACCATGGTATCCACTGTGATTCCCTTGCTCCAGTGTGTTCTGTCCTTTGGTTTGCTAAATATTTATCTGAATTCTTGGGGATGGACTCCACAGTGTCTGGTTCCTTCCAAGCCCAGTGTCAGATAAGATCTATAAGTTCTTCAGCCAGGGAGGTCACCTAAGAAATAGCCGGACCAGACCCAAAAGCCTCCAGGAACACCAACTCCTCTTGGGACAAGGTGTCGAATGACCAGACACCATTTTCTTTAGAAGCTCAAGTATGTCTCCAGAAGAGACATCCTCAGGTGGAGATCTGGGCAACCCTTCCCCTTCATCGAAGTCAGTATCCTCAATGAGATACACCTGAGGGGAATCTAAGTGTCTCCTTTTACATGTTTTCTTCTGAGGAACCTCATCAGTGGGATGGTCTGGTAAGGTATTGGATGTGACAAGGGAGTCTTGAGGGCATGACTGGCTACTTGAATAGGTTGGCTGTCCAAGTGGGCTAGAAGAACGAGGCTCAGAGCTAAGACCCAAAGGTTGTACAGATATGTGATCCGAGGGGGGCAGAGATGTCCTTTCTTTAGGTAAACAGAAGGCTCTCTCCACAATCTTGAAGGTAGAGTGCCTAGGGGAGAATGAAGCCAGCAGCACCACAGCCGAAATCTCCTGCACCGCTGACCCTTGAATCCCTTGAGGCCCCCATCTGAGGATGGAGTCGGACCCAAGCTGTCCAGTGCTGAAGCACTGCAGGGCAAGGATGACTCCAATAATTTCAGAATAGATCCTGTTCCCCCAGATCTGGCACCAATCATTGGCTCTGAGAATCCTCCTGCTCAGAAAGATTTGGAGCTGGATGGCTTAGGGAAGTGGTCCAAGTCAAAGAGCAACCTGTCTTTGGATGTGATGAGGACACTTGAAGGGATCTTGAATTTGAAGGCTCCAAAACCACAGGCCAATCAGAGAAGGAGTAACTAAATGAGGATTGGTAATGGGCAGGGTCATGGATCCAATGGGAGATGGGCTGGAATTACCCCATCTGAATCTGAGCTCTGAGGAATTTCTTCATCATCCTATCCATGCTGGCTTCAGACAAGCTCCTGGAGGACCTAAGCAAAGAGCTAGTAGATGACAGCCTGCAGTGCTTACGTGCAGACTCCTGTAAAAAGGGAGAAGGAAGTTAAGTAGTTATTGGATCCAGCAAATAACAAGGTGACCACATCTGAGGAGATCTCACTTTTAAGGTAATAGGATCTGTGGAAGTTGGATACAATTTATTTGAAATTTTTGGATGGTGGCTGTAGGATGGAGCTGAAGATGTTGAGGGATCTGGAGACCTTTTTCTGGAATCCTTGACTGTGGAAGCCTACTCAGGCTTTATTTTGTCCAATTTCTTGGAAGGTGCTTGAGCCCCAGATGAAATAGAATAAGAAAATGAAGAAGGAAGCAGGCCCTTCAAAACTAATTTGTTTCTTCTGTCAGTTAATGCCCTGGTGTTGAAGCCAGTACAGATGGAACATTCAGAATCCAAGTGAGTAGTGCCAAAGCAATCAACACATTCCCTGTGGGCATCTGAATTTGGAGTTTTGTGCCCACAGGAAATGCATTTTTTTTAATCTAGTTGGCTTGTCTGCCATAATAAAAGAAGACAAAGGGTCTTAAGCCAATGAGACATAAGTAAAAGAAAGGTAGAATATATTATTATTATTATTACTAGTAGTAGTAGTAGTAGTAGTATTTTTTAAGCACAGAGAATTAGCAATGATGGTAGCAAGAAGTACCCTGTAAAGAGTAGAAAGGGAAAGGGCAAGAAAAGGGAAGCAGAGGTACCAACAATGGCACTCAAGAAAATACCAAAGGTTCTGTAAAAGGGGAAAAAGGAAGAACCTGATGATTAGAAAAAACTAAAAAAAATCTCAGATTAAGGGAAAACAGGTGAATAAGCTCAAGGAATAGTCCTGCTGAAAATTAAAATGAGAAAACTTAGTATTTATAGCAAAATATATCCAATAGCTCAAGAGAGAGGGGATCTACATCTCTAGCAATATGGTGGCAAACAAGATTTGAGGTATGTTAGGTTGGTGGGGCATTGTAGGTAAAGGGAGGAGCTTGAGAGTTGGATCTAGGGATCTGGAAGAAGCAGCCAAAATGGATCTGAGTTAGATCCAAAACTCATCACATGAGGAATGAATGAAAATGACATCAGATCTAGGGTTACTACCTGTCCCTCTTTGTATAGGACTGCCCCTCTTTGGGCAGTTGTATCTTGTTAAAAAAATAATGAAAAATAATGAAAAAAATGGAAAATGTCCTGACAATTTAAGACAAAACTAGTTCCTAAGATTTTTTTAATAGTTGTGTAAAATAATTACTTTGCAGCAGAAACACTTAGATATTATATGAAACAGCATAAACAAAAATTGAAGTTCACTGCTTTCCACTGGCTGTGGTTATGGCTTGTCCTACAAAACCCCCCATTTCCACAAAAACTGTTCCTCTTTGGACATTTAAAAAGGTGGCAACCCTATGTAAAACAGTTATGAACAGGTGAACATTCAGTATGGCACAAGCTCAAAACTGCTACAGGACACTCACTTTGTTAACCAGTGCTCCAAAGACTATTTATAGACACGATCTTGGCCAACATGTAGCAAAAACCTTTCAAAACAACATTCACAAAACATATTACCTTTTGACACTCTAATATTCCACAACAATTTTATTTTACAAAATAGTTAAACACTTTTGTTCCAAAATTTGTGTTAGGAACTCCATCAGAACTTATAATATGCTAAAAACTTCTCATTTAAAATGTTTTGTTCAAAGTCACATGCTCAAACTGTCCAATGATATGAACATATCAATGAAACCATTAAATATAGTACAATAACTATCATAGTTGTGATTTTACATGTTATTTGCACAAATCAATCCATTATATACAAGGATACTAGCAACATTCATTACATATTTATACTGTTTGCATAGTTTTCTTATAGATCCATAGGTAAGTACTAGACTAGCTGCCCTTGTGGGCTATTTTAAGTGTAAACAATTTCCTTTTTGGTGCTTGAATTAACCTATCCCATCTGGTGTTAGACTGGGCTCACTTGCATGGGTGATACTTTTATATTACCCTAATGTGAATAACTGGGATCATACCATAGATAATTTGATGGGACCCAAGCAAATGATAAAGCATTTAGAAGCTGCCTCTATCCATTAATAGTACAGGGGACTGTTCTAGGGTAAATATTCTGTTACTCATCCATAGATCTAAGTTGCACTTGAATAGACAGGGCTGAGCTTTGTTTAATGTGGATGGGTAGTCTGTCCCAAATCAGAGATATCCTCTGCAAGATATACCTGTTCCTCCAAACTGTACTGTTCATGTAGCAGAAAAGGGACTGAATATTTCTGATGCTGTTTGACTTGCTGTTGTATAGTAGGTCCATCAGTACTGGTTCGGAGGATGCCCTGTATGCCAGACATAGATCTCCTCTTAGCAGTCAGTAGGATATTGAGTATAGTGACAGGGCTTTGAGGTGGTCCATGTAGAACATGCTGTATAAACCTTGTATCATTTTAGTAAGGTATCTCTGTTTCAGTTGTTGTATGTGTAGGGATAGATACATGCCAAAGGAGGCATTGTACTCAATGATTGGCCTAATAAGGGCTGAGTAAAGGGGGACAATGACATCTCTAGATCTAGACAAAATCCTTTTGTTTATAAGCTGTGCAGTATAGTAGGACTTTCTAATGACAGGGGACACATGTTGATTGAAAGTTAGGTCACTGTCCACATAAGTTCTCAAATCCCAGTTAAATTGGTTAACTCTCGTGGATGTATTGTCAATATTATAGTTTCCCCAGAGCAGATGACTTCCCAAAGGATACAACAATGCATTTTTTGTCATTTCGTTTCAGTCCATGATTCTGGCTTCCATTATTTGTTTGGGACAAACCTTCCTGCAGGATGACTAAGACATTTGGGGATTCAATAACTGCTTCAAGCTTGCAATCCTCTGCAAACTTAGTCAGCCAGAAGTCTTTAGCTTTTACTTCAGAGATGGAGATGCCAACAGGAGAGATCTCAAACCTTGGGGAACTTCACTGGTGACTGGTCTCTTTGTGGAAGTAACTTTGCCTATTTTGATTTTCTGCATCCTATCTGTGAGGCAGTTGGCAATCCAGTGGGTGATGTAGTGAGTTTATTTCCAGTTTATTTATTTTTTTAAATATGGCCTCATGAAGGATTGTATCAAAAGCCTTGGTCAGATCAAGGTATGTGGTGTCTACATTTTTGCCTTCATCCTTTTCTTTGTTGACTCTTTCAAAGAAGTCCACCAGGCTGAGTAAGCATAACCTGCCTTTGTCGAATCCAAACTGAGATGGGTCCAGTGTTTCAAGGTTTCCTAGATCCTTATTGATTAGTTGCATGATAAATTTCTGGCTTTGCTTATCAAGATGGTCAGCCATATGGTCTGTAATTGCCTGGGTATATGGAAGGTCCTCCCTTATGCAGACGAATGACTATAGCTGCTTTCCATTCACCTGATACAAAATCTATGTGAATGCTGAGGTTGAGCAGTGCTGTTAGGGGGTGATTAAATTGCTCTTCATGCTGTTTAGGATGCATCTAGGGATATTGTCAGGACCTACTGATATAGTATTTTTATCTTTTGATAGTGCTTTCAGGACTTGATCTTGTGTGATGGCTGGAGACAAGTATGTTTCAGGTATGTTTTTTGGGATAGATGGAGCGGAGAGAAATAGAAAGAGAGAGAGAGGGGGGAAAGTTTCAGCTGAAGTTATCAACCAGTAGGATGGTTATATCTTCAGCCTCAGAGTAGGTAACATTGTTCACAATCAGTTCAGCACATTGCTGTTTTGTACTTCTGAGATCACAAAACATAGCTGAAAAGGGTCTTATGATTGTTTTTATTTGGCTTGGGTGGCTATGTTAGCCTCAAACTTGGCTTTGGAAGATTTTATTAATCTCCTCAGTTGTTTGCATATTTCACTGACAAGGGCACTATCATTCTTGGAATTACTCTTCTTACTTTTAGTCAAAATTCTCTTTCTTTTATTGTAAAGTTTGTTGATATTAAGATTCCAAGGGGGGTTGTTTCTGTGGCTTGTACTGCACTTGTTCCTACAGGCTACAGCTGCATTTATGCAGCTGTTTACATGCTGGCATTTTGTGGTGGTGTATGTTTCCACATATTCCGCAGAGTTAACTGGATTTGGTGGGGATATGAAGTTTGTCAGTGTATCAACTGAGAGTAGATGGTTTGTCTTGGAGAAATCTCTAAAAGTACCTTGAGTGGAAGGGTTCCCTAATTTTAATTTTATTTTGAAGGAGATAGCTTTAGAACCAGACCTAACATGTGATGATGATTCACAAGAGATAGTGCACGATGCCCCCATATTAGTAATGATCCAAGATATTGTTCCTCCATAGTGGATACTCTAATTGTTCCAAAGCATTTATATCGACAAAGTCCAGGAATCTCTGTGCTTGTGCACATTTGCTGGTGTAGGTTCCCCTGCCTATAGCTGGATAGTTTACCTCACCTAGGAAAATAGTATTGGGTTTAATACTATGTGATTCTATTTCCTGTAGATAGGCATTGTGGCATTCTTGGGTCATAATGGGAGTTCTATAATGAGCTAATATATAGTGTCGGACCTAATGCATCATGCTGCTTTACTAGCCTTGACGTGAGTGTGTTGTTGATGAAGATTGAGACACCTCCACCTTTTTTTCTCTCCTGCACTGCAGCTGGTTTAAACATATGGAAGGCTTTCTAGCCTTGTGCATCCATACTGCTCTCTGGTGTTTTAAATCATGTTTCCCTCACTACACAGATGTCTACATCTTCCAGGGTGAGGAAGGCTTGCAGAGAGTGGAGTTTCTTGTTTAGGCTCCTAGCATTGATCAGTAACACCTTCAGCTTTTTTTCCCTTTACTTTTTTGTTATGCTGGTAGGTTTGTCAGGTTTGCATTACCTAAAAAAAGGAACTATGGCACTGGACAATGTCTTTGCCAGTAATCAAACCTTAGAAGGGACAGATGCAGGCCATCCCTGCAAAGCAGTATGGTCTGTTGATCATATTCTCCCTGGCTGACAAATATTGGACCCCCTTTGAATTACACCAAAGACGTAGTAAGTTATTAAAGTCAATTATTGTTTGCTAATATTGTAGCATCATCCTTGGAGAATGCAGAATGCTTCTCAGTGCTAGGCTCATACTTGTCCGGGACACATAGTTTGGAAGATCCAACATATCTCTTAACATATAGTCCAGGGAGGTACATCTCAAGGCATTGACCCCCACATGTACTATGACAGAGTCGTACCGGTACTTATTGTTCAAGGATTTGAGGGCATGTGATCTTTATGTGATTCTTAAAGGATGCATCCAAAACTTAGGGCCTAAAAGAGGAGGAAGGTAAGGAAGTTCAGAAGAGACCAAGAATTGTAAGGTAAGGCAGTAGACCTGAGTACATACTAATCATGGAACTTAGGGGAAGATACTGTGATAGCAGCAGGTCAGCAAATGATCTAGGACACACATTAATATGGAAAAAATCAAAAAAATGGAAAATTAATTCTGAGCAGCCTATATGAATAATTCTTCCTGCAAGAAAAGTTTTAGTAAACTGCTGAGGAGGTAATATTGATGGCAACCCATAAGTGTTTATTGAAAGCAAATCTATGTGAGAGTATAAGATGAGTTAGCCAACAGTTATAAGCATTGGAGGCCATGTTTCAGACTAAAATAGAATAAAAATTAGCAACATATAAGCAGGGCAACAAGCCACATTTAATATACAGCCTGGCAGCTGAGGTAGTGAGTGAGCACTTGTAGTTTGGCATTGCTGGCAGTAGAGAAACGTGAAATGAAGAAAGGTGAAAACATAAGGCAAGGTATAGAGTGATAGTGTAAGGATTCAGATACCCATCTGTTGCACATAACAGTAAGTGGAAACAGCCTCTTAGCAGCACAAAAGTAGCCCATCAATATACATACAGCTTTGCATGCAAGTCAATAAACTGTGCTAGGGTCACCACCTGCATTTTTTTTTGTTTGTTTTTCAATAGTCAGGATTTCAGCATTTCGGGCAGGAAATCCTGTTCTATAAAGAGCTAATCAGCTAGTCTGAGCCATTGTTAGTTCTCACACACTTCTTCAGAATATTTGTTTCTGTTATTATTTTATCCTGAGAACCGTGAGAAATGACTGCTAAGATTATTAGCTGGTAATTGCATTACATTACATTACATAATGGTGATAGCGGAAGAAGTACTCCTTTAAGCTGCCCTTTTTATGAATTAGCGTCTTGCAGTTTCACCCTCTCTTGTAACTTTACATAGACCTCAACATATCCCTGGTACTTTTGACTTCATGTATTGTCTTATTATTATTATTATTGATTTTTTGGTAACCTTTTCTACATATTCAATAATCTTTCTGAAAAAAAAGAACTTTCTAATGTCCATGCCAAAAGTTGGACCTTAAATCTAATAACTGCACCATCGTTATCCACCTGTCTTTCCTCTTAAATTCGTGTCCTTACAACATCCACCACAAGAGATATATTCTCTCACTCTCTCTCTTTCCCTCCATCTCTCATTTCCTATTGAGTGAAAATGTTTACCTCCTTCACTTTCTGTCTACACCTTTATTGCATACCTCTCAATATTGTGACACAAGAAATACAGACAAAGCCAAAAATAATGGAGGAACAAAGGCCCAAAAATAGGGACACATTTTAAATACTGCTCATATAAACATAAAAAGTTGTTAGAATAAAAGGTTTTGTTACCACGCAAGCTGTTTTAACAGCTTGGCAATTATGTAACTAATTGATAATTACTTACTTTCATCAATTCAGCATAATTAGAGCTGGAACCCAAAATGATGTAAGCACCTCTTGCCACCCATGAATATTCAAGATGTGAACATGGCTCAGTAGATTTTTGCCTTCCATGTTTAGCAGCAATCTTTTAAAGCTTACTTTTTTTAAAGGCTGCAAAGTGTATTTTTCAAACAAAAATGCGTTTGCATGCAAACACATTTTTGTCTGAAAAGGAAACTTTGTTTCACACCTTTAAACATGATCTTTGACTCTAACTGCAGTTGTGTGAAATAAGGATGAAATATTTACTTTTTGGCTACTTTTTTTTTGGTGAAACAAAGATGAAACTGTCAAACAATTTTGCCTCATGTTTTTAGTCTATGCCTTAAAAATATGTTTTTTTTGGCAAGTCATGAAGAACTGTAGTCACTAAATGGGGAAGGGACTGGCTTTGGATGAAAGCAGCTTACCCTCTTGTTGTTGAAGGATATGAAGTCTGAAATTCGAATGTCTGTCATTATTTAGTGACTTCAATCCTTAGTGATTTGCTAGAAAAACACACATTTTATGAGGCACGAATCTGGACATTCCATGAAAATCTGGACAGCTGAGAGCTATGCTTTATTGTCCATCCCCATTATAACTGTGCATTCTTCCTCTGAACTTTGTTCATTAGCTTGATGTCGTCCCATATGGACACAAAAACTGTACACAGTACTGTACCTGTCACTTAATGAAAGAGTTATAGAGAGGCAGCAAATAATTTGTACTTGTTCAAATCTGTTCTTTTTGGTATCTACAATGGCATATTATAGACTTTGCTAATGTTTTCCTTCCATTTGTGTCTGGTGATTAATTTCTTCAGTGACTATCACCCCCTCTGCTGCTCAGCATGGCATTCACCAGCTGCTGTTCAACTCTGTGATTGCTGGAACACTGGGGAGGTGCCATTGTGCTCCCTTGCTGGAACCTCCACTGCCACCTTTCTATATACTCTGCTAGTCTTGCTCTATCTCTCTGCAACTCCATCCCCATTACTGCCATGCTCCTATCCTGGCATCATTCACAGATAGTTTGATTGAGGTATCATGATATCTGAGGCAAACATCCTGAAGAAAAATGGACCCAGAATTAACTGCAGTACCCCACTCATCACCTCTTTTTCCTTCAACATTCTCTACCTGCTGGTCACCATTTGCCTCCTGACATTTGACTGTTCATGTATCCATTTTATTAGTTTTCCCCTGGTTATGGTATGGTTGCTCATTTGACTTTTCAGGGAACCATAATACTACAAGTCTCATCCATTAAGTGGGCTTAAACCTGCAAATTTATTTTATGGAGCAAGTAAGCCATATACACTCCCTAGAATCTACTTATTTACAATAACCAACTCTAGAATGTATGAACAGTAGGTTTTCTTTCTGAGTTATACAGCAAGTTGGCCAGAATCCAAGGAGTGGGCAATGGGAACCTTTTCTTGAACACCGGGAATTACTTTAGCAGTTAAGGTTGAATGCCAGTGTTTCTCCTGGGTTGAATGATCAAATTTCCCTAGCCCCAGCTTTAAAATTAAGGGGAGCCAAGTTCTAGGTGAACCTTTGCTCAATATTATTAGGTTTTCCTAGTCTCTTCACTACCCTTTTCAATGTCATTAACCTTCCTAAAATGGACTTTTTATGGTGTGTTTTTATGTTTATGATGTGTGTTTACATTTAATATGAATTTATTACTTAATGATTTTTAACATTTATTTTTTGCATATTAATTACTTCATTTATTGGTTTTAAAGTGCATTGTTTTTAGGTTGATATTATGTCACCTTTTAAATGAATTGTACCTGATTTATTTTGATAGAGGAGAAAATGATGTAACAAGATGCGTAATACTGGTCACCGTTACAATGTATCGATGAATGTAAAATGTAAGTTTCTACCAAAAGTACCAGTTTTGATGAAGTCTCATAGGAGATGAAAGCACTACACTTAATGTTAATAAAGAGATGTTTTATGGAGAAACTTCAGTGATTACCCTCCATTTTTTATGGGTGTCTAGTCATTTGGGGTACTTGGTGGTTATGTTCACTTCTACTGGCCTCCATTTACCAAGTGCTAGTATAAAAAAATCCATAGTGCTCAGAATGGATAGACATGACCTCTAGGCCACAAATCCATGATGATTTCTATCCATGAGGATGTTAAACCTTAGAAGCTCATCTGACCTTTCCTTTTTTATATTTTCCACTACAGTCCCAGCTACTGAGGTGAGGTTAATGGGTTTGTAGTTTTCATGTTCCATTCTTGCCCCCCTCCCCCCTTTTCTGGAATGGCAACACTGTGGCTTCATTCTAACTCCCTGGAATTTCATCACTGTTGACTGACCAGACAAAAAGTTCTGTCAGGAGATTTGTGAACACTCATGCCAATTTCCTTAAGCTGTTGAGAGGTATGTCATTACAGGTGCATGTCTTTACCTCTCCAAGACCCTAAGCATGTTATATACATCTTTCCTGAAAATTATACTATTTCCTAGCTATCCAACGCCAACCCTTTGTTTTTTTCCCATTCTGCTCCTTTCACATCTTTCTTTTTCATAAAAAAACTTTGAAAATTTCTGTTGTGACTGTGTCTTGTTTATATTCTCTTCCCTTTTCATTCTCTGAAGTTATAATGCCATCATCATTCTCACAACTATTTACAAAAACCACCTTATTTTCTCTTCTTTGTTTCTATCCACTAACTTCCCCTTTAATTTGACCTTGATTTTTAACCACTTTTGTTATCCCTCTCCTAACTTCCTTACACTTGCATTGATACTCCTTCACTTCCTTTTATGCCTCTGAAACGTCCTTCTCTTTGCTCTGACTGACTGCTCTACTTATTGACTGAACCACATTGACATTAAGCTTTTTCTAGTTTTACTGTTGCCCAGTGCTGCCTGTAAGCTTTGCTGCTGCCCTACAAGTTGTTTGTTCCTTCAGTCTGTCTCCACTTTCCTATTTCTATCTTAAAGGATTCTGTCAAACTGCTGTAGTCTGTAGACCGATACTCAAGCCTTTGTGGTGTATCTGTTGTCCCTTTTCCACACACTGAAGCATTCTTAGTATCATCATTGCTGGTAGATCGCCAACTCCTGCAATCCTTGTTTTTTACTATGTTCAGAATTTTTTTTAATTCCTAGCATTTCTCTCTCTATTAATTTGGTGAAACCTAGCTGATTTAGGCTTCCTGTGAGTTCATTCTCCTTTCTAAATTTAGATACTGACATATTCCAGCCAGCATCTTGGACAATGGTGATCACATAAATACACTCCTTTTTTTCTACCTTTCCCAACCATGCATTACATAAAGGGACCATGGCTTGATTGCTATATATGCATGCGTGTACATCTGTGTGTATGTAAGCATGTGTGTGCATGAGTATGTGTCGTTCCCCTGCAAATTTATCAACAGCACAGCATGTAAATTTTGTCTTTAAGTAGTTATTGAATGCATAGACTGTTGAATGTAGTTATAGTCGACTTGGGTCCAGTCAACTGTAACAGTGCAGAAGAGTATTCACTGTGGTCACAGCTGTGTGACTATGAAACTAGTATATATAAATAAGGGAGCACGGGGATTATGCCCATACATCAGGTATGCTTGGGAGGTAGAGCCAGCCATGTAACTCTGTTTCTTTTATTTTAGTTTAGTTTGTGTCAAATTTGTGGATGTGACTGTTGTTAGGAAATTAGTAGCATGTTTTTCCCCAGTCGCTTCATTTGCTGACTTTTTGATATGACTTAGAGGTAGAAGAAGTGTGCATGTCTGGCAAGTGTGTATGTAAGTGACAATAAAACCTTGTACCTAGTGTAATAAGGTATATACGTGCTGTGTAAGCAGTGATGGGAGTAACACGTTACTGTAATATATTGCAACTTCTAGCAACTAGTAATATAACGCGTTAGTTTTTCAAAATAGTACTGAAGTAGTAGTAATATATTACTTTCTTTTTAGTAACTAGTAATGTAAATGTGCATTACTTTTGCTTAAACCAGTAGTTCTCAGCGTGGGTGATATCAATCCCTAAAGGTCTAGTTAAAGTGTATCAAAACATGCTGTAGAACTGATGTGTAGTGTGCATAGCAAATGTAGTCCACTTGTTCACTGTTTGATGTCACAGAAGTCCCTGAGGGCGTATAACATCTTGTGGCAAGCTATTTATGAGCTTATGTGTACGCCTGGTCTCACATATGTTTTATGCAATTTTGTGATTGCAGTTAAAAAGAGCATATGCTGCAATATTCCTGGTGCTGTTAGTAAGGGCTGCCTGTTTCATTTTGGGCAGAACTTGTTTAAAAAAGTACAGCACCTTGGTTTAGCACCACTGTATGGTCAATGCTGTCATTCCAGCTGCGTGTCAAACAATTGGTAGCACTTGCTTTTCTTCATGATGACGAGGTCTTTCAGGCTTTCTATGATTTGATAGCAACATTTCCCCTGGAGGGCAAGGGTCTTAATAAATATTTCAGGGAGTGCCATGTCTTAGGAAAGCTTAGGAAATTCACTTCTAGAGCATAAGTAACATCATGTTCTCCACCCCTTTTCCCCATCTTATTTTAGATCATAAACTACTTAAATGAGCTGTCATTGTCAAAAACCCAGAATACAATCGAGGCTTGGCATCTCTTTGTCCATTGTTTACTGGGATGCAGAATATTTGATTTGTGTACTGTTAAGGCAACATTGGTTTGAGAGCAGAACAGGTATGATTAATTATTTTTATGGCTCTCCACCATCATACCTGTTTTCCCTGCCAGACCACTTCTGCACAGCAGACACAAGCAGTTTACAACAGTTGCCAGTAATAAACACTTGTACACTGTGCCAGATTTCCCACATGCAATTGCTGTCCTACTCAAAACATAAATGTGTATGTACTCCTAGATGTGTCCACCATAAGGTGCACTTTTCAACTGCATTGTGTTTCTTCTAAGTTATTGCTTAACAGTACAGACTAAAGTATTTCCATATTTGGTACTTGCATAATTTATTTAACATTTGTTAACTGGGAAAGTCCAACTTGGAACAAAGCCAATTTTCAGCAGAGGCCCAGGGAGAAAGGCTCCAGATGTATGTCTTTGTAACATGGGAGGAAACCGGAGCACCCACAGGAAACCCTCACAAATGCAGGGAGAACATGCAGACTCCACATAAAAGGCACCCCAGCTGAGAATCGAACCGGAGAACCTCTTGCTGTGAGATGACAATGCTACCGCTGCACCACTGCACCATAATGACAAGTTTGAGATCTTTCCCTTGTCATACTTTCATTTTTAATCACTGTCCAGGGTGGAATGTTATTCTATTTGTGTTCATGTTTCTTTAAAAAAATACGTATAAGTTGTGCTCTCTACCCAAATGTATATCAATATCTTGTTTGTTTGACTACTAATGCAGGTATTATTTCTCTTCATACAGACATAGGTGAGCGTCACTAGGGAATTTGCATTACAGTGCCATTACTTATTTCCGCCCATACATTTGTAACATCTCTACTCCTTTAAGGAGGACACTGTGTGTATCACATGCACGCCAATGCAGATGTAAACATATTCCGCATTTGTGCACGGAATTTGAAATAGCCATTCCATTGAAAGAGAAGGTAAGTAAGTAAGTGAGTGAGTGTGTGTATATGTATATGTGTACATATATATGTATAAATGTATGAATGTATTTATATATATATATATATATATATATATATATATATATACATATATACAGTTTAAACCAGTGGTTCTGTTCGTTTCTTTATCAGAGATAAGTGCATGTGTGTGCATTACTGTGTGAGAGAGTAGATGTGTGCATGTGTGTGTGTGGAATTTAAAGTAGCCATTCGCTGCTGTATTAAAGAAGAGGTGTGCATGTGTGTTGCTGTGTGAGAGTAGGTGTGTATGTTGCTGTGTGTGAGAAAGTAGGTGTATGTATAGAATTTAAACTAGCCATTTGTTGATGTATGAAAGGATAGGTGTGTGTGTGTGTTGCTGTGTCAGAGCAGAGAGATGTTAGCTAGGTCGAGGTGTGTGTGTATATGTGTGTGTGTGTGTGTGTGTGTGTGTGTGTGTGTGTGTGTGTGTGTGTGTGTGTGTGTGTGTGTGTGTTTGTTGCTCTGTGAGTGAAGGTAGGGGTGTGTGTGTGTGTGTGTGTGTGTGTGTGTGTGTGTGTGTGTGTGTGTGTGTGTGTGTGTGTGTGTGTGTGTAAGAGCAGAGAGGAAGGTAGTTGTGTGTGTGTTTTGTGTGTGTTTAACATACCTCTCAACTGTGCAGATTTAGTCTCATAGTTTTGATCTGGTTGTCATAAAATTTGTGGTTTTCTGGCAAATCATGGAGGACTGAAGTCACTAAATAATAAAATATATGAATTTCAGACTTCATATCCTTCAGAAAATGCATGCTAACACAAATCATGTTATTCCAGTAACTTTCTAAGTTAAAAAGAGCAATATTTAAAATGTATCCCTTTTTTTTGGGACAAGGTATCCCCATTATTTAAGGCTTTGTCCAGATTTATTGCACTAAGAGGTTGAGGGGAATGCGTACCTCTCAACTGTCAAGATTTATGCAGAATGTCCTGATTTTTGCCTCATACTTTTGGCCTGTTCCTCAGCATTTGTGTTTTTTTAGCAAATCACTGAGGGCTGCAATAACTAAATAATGTCATACATTTGAGTTTCAGACTTCATTTCCTTTAGAAAATACATGCTAAGACAAATGTTATTTTAGCAACTTTCTAAGTCTATAAGAGCAATATTTAAAATCTGCCCCTGTTTAGGGGCCTTTGTCCCCCCATTACTTTATGTTTTGTTCAGATTTCTTATGCTAAGAGGTTGAGAGGTATGTGTAATGCCCTAGTTAGGGGGATGGCAGGTTAGTCAATTAACTTGATCAGGCTTGACCCTGTAACTCGGTTACAGGAGACAAGAGCTTGAATCTTGTACACAGACTACCAGACTGCTGAAGGAATTGTGAGCTTCAGTGGAGAGTGGGGATAAGAGCCTGAATCCTCTACACCAACTATCAGACTGCTGATGGAACTGCAAGTTTGAGTTTTAGTACATGTTCAGAGAATTATGAGTTTCAGTGCATTTTCAAAGGATTCAGAGTTTCATTTCATTTCATGGGATCGTGAGTTTCAAGGGAAGATAAGTTTACTGTTGCTCATGGTAAGGCTGTTTTCAATGTGGAACTGTTTTGTTTATCAAATGAGAGTCACTGTGTTGTAGAAATTGAAAGCAGGGTTAGTAGCATAATTGCCTTTGGTGCAGAAGACTGTGGATTCTACTCCCACACCATGTGGATGGAGTATTGATATTGCAGTGCCCTTTTGATTGCTGATTATTTGGTGCATTTTAAGGGGGGGAATAGGGATTCTACACTCCTGAGTGTGTCCTCTTTTGTGTGAGATGCCTATTAACTATGAATTTATTGCCAGTAATTCCCCTATTGCAGTATTACCAGTTTACCAATTTTTTTAATGTAACATAGGGAATTAATTCTGCAAGGGCAGGAGGCACTGAATTTGTACACGAAACATTGAAATGTAGGGTTGTTTTGCCAGTAGCAACATCTTCATTAGTTACAGATCTCTTTAATGTAGAATTATTTGGATAACTTTTACTTCTGTATAGATTGTGTTTACTGAGTGATATTGGTGGATTGTAATGTGACGTAATATGGCAATTGATAAACACTATTTATGTAAAAGTAACTCAACAGTAACACTTTATGTTAGTAACTAGTAATAGGAATATATTACTTTTTTAGAAAGTAATTACTAATAGTAATGTATTACTTTCACTGAAAAGTAACTTGTAATAGTAACTTATTTTTATAAGTAACTAGCACAACACTGTGTAAGTCTGAATGAAAAAGTACTAGCTGCGGTTATGTGTAGTGTTTATTGTATCTGTGCAATGTCATGTGTTTATGGATTCAACTGGCTGTGTGTTTAGTACATTTTTATTGTTTTTATATGACATGTATTTTCATGAATTGATGAGGGATTTTGTAGCCAAGAATGGAGACCCTTAGTGGACCCAGAACAGCGGACGTTGTGGATGTATTCGAAGAATTACTGGAAATCTTATGGATTTATTCAACATAGGAAGATAAGAACAATACTAGGCAAGTTATCACAGGATCCATGATGCCTAGCCATATACACCTTTACGTAGACACACTTACAACCCCTTGCCACCCTTTACAAGCACTAAATGGTCCTCATCTCCCCAGTCAAGTCAAATCAAGCAGGGCTGTACACGAGAACCCTGGTGTAAGTTTTGTGTACCTGTCCAGTCATCAAGACCAGCCTTAAAGGCACAGAAAGCGGTAGTTGACAAGTAGTGGAAACTTATTCCAAAGGCTGCGGATATGTTGAGTTAAGAACCTGCCCCTCCAGTGAGTCTTGTTTATTTGTTGGTGTAAATTCAGGTCCCTAATATGGGTGTTTGTAGAGTCACTGGTCTTGTGAAGAAATAGGAGGTTGCATAGGACTGGGTCTTTCATGGCTCCTCAGATCACATGATAGGCTACTAAGTATAAGGAGAGTTGTGTGCTAATCTGTCAGGAGAGGTAAAGGATTTAAGGTCTTTCATTTTTATTTGGTTAGAAATTGTTGGAGGCCTTTCCATTTCAGTGATTTGTTTGTATTTATAGTTACCAAAGGGGGCACTGTACTCAGTGATGGTTCTGATAATGGGAGAGTACAATGGTAAGATGATTTATGTGGATCTTAAAGATATTCCCTTGGAAACTAACTAGGCCAGATAGAATGATTTTCTGACTATGCTGATGTGATGATCAAATGAGAGACAGTTGTCCACATAAGTACCCAGCTCTCTTATGATGGTATCTGTTTGAGCAGTAGTACCAGTTATCACATATAAGGCAGGCGCAGTTTTTTTGCCTAATGTTACTGTACTGCACTTTTTTGCATTTAGCTTGAGATCATTTTCAGTGCACCAGGTAAGTACATAGTTTAACCTTTGGTGGAGACGTTTAGTAGTAGTGGATAAGCAGAAAACAGTGTCCAGCTTGTAGTCATCAGCAAACTTGGTCAACCACACCTCTGGGATATTGGGGTGGATACCTGCAAAGCAAATGCCAAACAGTAGAGGGCCCAACACTGCTCTCTATGGTACCCTGCTAGTTACAATGTTATATCTAAGAGGGTACTAGCAACATTCACTACTTGGGATCGGTTAGCCATCCAATTCAAAATCCAGAGGACAATGTAGGGAGTTACATTAAATGTATCTAATTTTTCAATAACACCAGCATAAGGGATAGTGTCAAAAGCTTTGATCGGGCTAAGATAAACAGTATGCACAGAGTGACTACTGTCCAGTCTCTGTAATCTTGTCAAAGAAAATTTCTAGGTTCAGGAGACAGGACCCATTATTGATAAAAACAGACTGACTGGCGTGTAAGTTAAGTTGCCTGTGTCTGTATAAATGAGTTCTGCTATGATACATTCCATTGGTTTGCATATAAGGCTAGTTAGGCTAATGGGCCTCTAATTACCTGTAGAGGGGTCTCCCTTGTGTAGAGAAGTCACAGTGGCTGTACCCCAGGCAAGCTGAGGTTTAAAGTTAAAGAAGAGGCTCAGATATTGCATACTTATCACTTGATGATTCAGTGATAGTGGGCACAACAAGGTCGATAGGTGGGGTAATGTTAGCACTAAAGGTGTTTGCTATGTTTTTAGTTCTGGGATGTGTGATGTTACTACGAATAAGCTCAGTGCATTGTTGAACATTATTCCTTAATTTCATAACATAACTGAAGAAAGATTTGTAGTTGGTAAAAAGAAAAATTCTTCTTTTTAAACTGTATCAAACTGCTCACTATAAATATAGCAAACAGTTGCAACAGTTTATACCATGCCTGCACAGAGCGCTACAATGCTCAAGTTTTAGTTAAAAAATTACATGAACATTCTAGCTCTCCATGCAGGCATGGTATAAGCTGTTGTAACTGTTTGATACATTTGTAGTGAGCAGTTTGCTAAAGTTTAAAAAGAAGATTTTTTTTTTTTTAAACTAAAAACTGAGTGCCATAATGCTCTGTGCAAACAGGATGTAAACTGTAGCAACTGTTTGCTACAATTAAAAAAGGAGAGAAACAAATTGTAGCAAACAGTTGCTACAGTTTATTTACGTGTAGTCTAACTTCTTGTTACTATTAATAAAGGTATGTAGTCAGTGACTTTGACTGGTATCTCTCCTCTGCAGCCTTACCTTTGATTACTTGCTGACAGTTATACTGACTTCAACATAAGATTATGATCTAGGAATCCTAAATGTCTTTAAACAAAAATGGCGGGGGATTTTAGTTTTGTGACTGTGCGAGTACCTGCAAAATAAATGTCACTATATAAATTACCATGTCTTGTGTATTTTTTTCTATACAAAAGCAATTTTCAAGCCACGTGCTTTTTATTTGTTTTAACTTGCTGAAGTTATGCTGATAGGCTGATGTTTGTGAGCCATTATGCAGAACTCATTTTGGCTATCTCTAGTGTCAGGAGTCTGTTTCTTGTGGGAATTTATACAAGGCACTCATCTTATATTACAGTAGGAAGGAGGTATGAACCCTGAAATAGTCACTGCCAGAGAAATGCCAAATTGCTTGTTTACAGGAAAAAGAATATCTCCTGATGTAAGAGTAACTCTTGTTACTAAACTTACATGGTAATGACATCAGGTTAACCCAGAAATATCCATTGTATATGAAATTGACAGCTGCCTTGTAACAGCAAAAGCATTACTTGAGTCTGAACATTGTTATTTTGCATAAATTGTGCAACATGGTAGGGTAAATCATGAAACATTCAGTAAAAGAGAGATTCTGACAAGCTTGGTTCCTGGGAGGGGAATTTCCTGATATGAGGATAGAACCTATTTATTAGTTTAAATGCTGGTAGTTTATGTAAATGAACCCTACAATATGTACTGAATGAAAAATTAAGATGTTGGAGGAGTTTTGATCTGAGTTTAAGTCTCATTTCTTTGGTTAAACTATAGCAAATGGAAGGGTTGTGTTGAAGTATCTGTAGAGGAGTAACTCTGAAGTACTTGCATCAGGGAGGCCTCATCTGATTCTAAGGCTAAACAATGTTTCTTAGCTTAAATTCTAGCAGGGAGTTGAAGATAAATTCAGAAATATCCTCTGCAGGAGAAATTGTGAGGTGCGTGATCACAGGAGATATCTGATATGAGGATAAGCATTGTTCCTTTGCGTAAAGTATAGAAGGTAGATAGTGAGGTGTGTGAAGACTGGTAGAGATGGGTGAAGGCTGCCAGCCTAGTCAAATAGAATTTGGTACATAATTCTATCATTTGTAAATACTGTGAAATGTTGAAATTCAGGCTTGCTTCTTAAATGAAAGAATATGTTGTGAAAGGTTGAACTTAAAACAATGTGGCAACATTGCCATCTGCTGTAAAGAAAGCTAAGTCAAGCATTTCTTGTAGGTCCTTTGAAATTAAAATTATTTCATCACTGCCTTTGATGTTTTACAAGTCGGCTCCAGTCTGGCTAGATGAAGGCTTCCTGCCTATTGTTTTAAGGCTAAAGTTAATGACCAGAATTTACATGTGGAATGTCCTTTATTGCTCTAAGTGTAAACGAATGTAAATGCAGTTTCTGTTAGCCTGGGAACACCAGGAAAATGTAAAAGATGATGTAATGTTTAGCAGGACTGCAGCTTCAATTTAAACAGTGAGAACCAGAGATTATAAAGCATTTTGCCTTGACTATCCAACTCACAGCACTCAGCCTTGCTCTATAAGTAAGTTATTTTAGAAGTGTGTTTTCTTGTAGCAATAGCTAGGAATTAGAAAGTTTAAACTAAGTAGTTTTCTGTGATGTCAGAACTGTACTACTGATTTATTTTAAGTATTTCTGTGTGATCTCTGAACTCTCTTGACTAGCACTGACTGTGTAGTAGAAAGTATTGTCTTGTGGTTTTAATTATTTATTGTTAAATATTTTAAAGCCTTTTAACTGTGGCTGTTTTGTGTAGAAATAATTTAAGCTCTTAAGAGTACTTGCATGCCTTTGATAAAACTGTACAAGGCCATTGTAATAGCTTTAGCCCTGGGCTATAATACTAATTGGATATTAATATTGCACAGTAATAATTGGACACCCTTTTAAGGCCCTTTGAGTAGCTAATAAGTATTAGCTGGGTTGTGGCAGTAATTATTACCATATAGTCTGGGTAAAAGGGGCACAGCTGGAGAACCTATGTCAGCCTTCCCCAGAAGTGTCTGTGTGGTTGTATAACCTCTTATCTCAAAGCGTGTGTGTGTCAGCTACTTGGGCAGGGACACAAAGCACGGGTTGGACAGGGAAGGGGCTGAAGTTTTTAGCTTGCCCAGCTGGCTGAGATCTGGACCCTATAGCTGTGCCAGTGGTGAGTCTTATTGGGAAACTGGAGAGCAAGGGAGTGATCAGCCACAGACTGACTGTGATCTCTGTGTGCTCTTAAGGGAAATTGCACTTTACTGTGTGTATTTGTTATCCTTTCCTCCTATAAGAGACACCCCTCACTGGTGTTAGTGGTGAGGATTGAGGCTCCTTGATTGCTGTGCCAGGGCACAGGCATCACATATTAATTGTTGGCAGTGGTTGGGATATCCTCACATATTAATTGGTGGCAGTGGTTGGGATATCCACCTCACATTTGTGTTTGGAAGCGGTGGGATATCCCCATCACATACTAATTAGTTGGCAAATACTAATTGGCTTGTAGTGGTGTGGGTAGAGTGAATCCTGTAGCTTGTGTACAGTGAGCTTTGAAGGTGTTTTGTACTCTAAATCAGCCATGCAGTGAGTACTCAGAGTTCAGATCACAATTGTTTTATTTCTTTTGTTAGCTTGGTTAGTCAGGGTGAGCAGGCAGCATGTCAGCAGAGGAGTATGGAAAGCTGACAAGGAGCCAGCTGGCGGAGATGTGCCAGACTAGGGGACTGGTGCATGGAAACCTGACTAAGGCAGACCTGATTGCAGCCTTGGTTACAGCTGCATCAGAAAACAGCAACAAGGAGGATAATCAGACTGGCAGTGGAGATATAATTCCCTCAGAGAATGGACAGCTCAACCTTTCTGCAGTGGACTTAAAAATCCAGCTGGAGCTAAAGAGACTTGAGTTGGAGACCAGGCATGTGAAATAAGAAGCAGCTGAGAGACTGAAGTGTCTAGAGAGTGAGGAGAATGAGAAACTCTTATTTCTGGAAGCTGAGGAAAAGGAAAGACAGAGGCAGCATGAGAAGGAGGTGCTGACTCTTTGCCAGAGTCATGGAGGTAATGGGGAAGGGAGTAACTGGACCCCAGAAGCACAAAAGGTCAGTAAATTTCTTCCGCAGTATAAAGAGGGAAATAATTTTGATAGTTTCATTGATATGTTTGAGAGGGTATGACCAAGGGCTCTGGGTACAGTTCCTGACCCCCTTACTCCATGGTAAAGCTGTAACTGTTCTGTCCAAAATGTCTTTTGTTGCATGTTTTGATTATACTGCTAACACCTGAAATGTATAGGAAAAAGTTTTGTGAGCATAGATGCAAGACAGACAAAAGTGTGTGTGAATATGTTGCTGAATTGAGCACTTATTTCCATAGGTGGGTGAGTGGATGTCAGGTCACCACTTTTGAAGGGCTGGCAGACTTTTTGGTGAGGGAACAAGCCCTTAGCACTTTGCCTGAGGATCTGGTTAGCTGATAGACAATGTGCTACTTCACATGAGTTGGGGAAGAAGGAAGACCTATACCTGGCAAGCAGGGGAACCCTGCACAGGAAGGGGACCCCCAGTACTGCTCATGGGTCTAAAGGAACCCATGGTGGGCAGCAAAGACTGCCACAACAGAATCTGCCAGTAGCAGGGGAAGCCACTAGTCCAGGTACACGTCCAGGAGCTAGGGTTAAATGTTTGAAATGCATCCAGTGGGGCCATGTGACGTATAGGTGTCCATGGAGGCAAGGTGGGGAACCAAAGGTGAGGGAACCAGTAAGTGGGAAAGACAAAATGCTAATAGTAGGTTGTCTTGAGACAACAGGGGTACTAAACTACCATCCTGCAGATGTCCTGAGAGGGAAGGATTTGGATGAGGCAGTACCATTTGCTTATGCAGTTACACGCAGTAAGGCTAGGAGGCAAGCATGTGGGTCTGGTAGCCTGGGGAGACCCAGGCAGACTGCATACTTGCAACCAGGAGGTGGTTTCTTCAGGGAGGGAGCTACTCTGTAGTAGTGAGACTGAATGTGAGCCACAGCTGCTTTGTGGGTACTGATGATCCTTTAGACAGAGTGACTGCAAAGGTAGAGGTGAGTAGTAGTATCCAAGCTGACAGTGAGGCACCACTGTCAGAGGATGCCAGACTTCCTGTGGAAGGGAAGCTGGGAAGGGTTACAAGGAGAGAGTTGAGGCAGGCACAGCTCTCAGACCCTACATTACAAGGCCTGAGGCAGGTAGCTAGGGAGGCACCTGATTCTCAAGGAAAGGAGGAATTTGTATACTGGAACAAAGGGTTACTATACAGAGAGTGGACACCTGAGGGGGGGCTAGAAGGTGAGAGAGTACAGCAGTTGGTAGTGCCTAGAGCCTACCATCTGGTGCTTCTAGCCATAGCCCATGATATTCCCTTTGCAGGTCATATGGGCATAAAAGAGGCATATTATGCAGAACTTCTACTGGCATGGATTTTACATAAATATAACAGGGTACTGCAGGACCTGTGAGCAGTGCCAAAAGGTAGACAAGGCAGGAGACAAGGTGAGAGCTCCTTTGATGACTTTGCCTGTGATTGAGGAGCCATTTCAGAGGGTAGGTATAGATATTGTTGGTCCTCTGAGTATCCCAAGTTCCACAGGGAAAAAGTATATCCTAGTGGTAGTGGATTATGCTACATGATACCCTGAGGCAATGGCTTTGTTCTCCATTCAGGCAGAGAAAATGGCAAATGCTTTGTTAGAGATTTTTAGCAGGGTAGGTTTCCCAAAAGAAATACTGACTGACAGATGCCAATTTCATGTCAGACCTGCTGACTTGTCTGTGGAAGTCCTGTGGGGTGAAGCACATGAAGACCACCCCCTACCACCCCAAGACTAATTGTCTTGTGGAGAGGTTAAACTCTACAATCAAGTCCATGTTACGGGCATTTGCAGATCAGTTTAAGAGGGAGTGGGACAAATATTTGCCGCATCTGTTGTTTGCTTACAGAGAGGTTCCCCAGGAATCCACAGGTTTTTCACCCTTTAAGTTGCTAAATGGGCATAGGGTGAGGGGACCTCTAGATTTAATTTGAGATGATTGGGAAGGTGAGTGCGAATCTCACAAGGAGTGTGCAGTAAGAAAGCTAAGTCAGGCGTTTCTTGCTGGTCCTTTGAAATTAAAATTATTTCATCACTGCCTTTGATGTTTTACAAGTTGGCTCCAGTCCGGCTAGATGAAGGCTTCCTGCCTATTGTTTAAAGCCTAAAGTTAATGACCAGAATTTACATGTGGAATGTCCTTTATTGCTCTAAGTGTAAAAGAATGTAAATGCAGTTTCTGTCAGCCTGGGAACACCAGGAAAGTGAAAAAGATAATGTAATGTTTAGCAAGACTGCAGTTTCAATTTAAACAGTGAGAACCAGAGATTATTAAGCATTTTGCCCTGACTATCCAACTCACAGCACTCTGCCTTGCTTTATAAATACATTATTTTAGAACTGTGTTTTCTTGTAGCAATAGCTAGGAATTAGAAAGTTTAAACTAAGTGGTTTTCTGTGATGTCAGAACTGTACTACTGATTTATTTTAAGTATTTCTGTGTGATCTCTGAACTCTCTTGACTAGCACTGACTGTGTAGTGGAAAGTATTGTCTTGTGGTTTTAATTATTTATTATTAAATATTTTAAAGCCTTTTAACTGTGGCTGTTTTGTGTAGAGATAATTTAAACTCTTAAGAGTACTTGCATGCCTTTGGTAAAACTGTACCAGACCACTCTAATAGCTTTAGCCCTGAGCTATACTACGAATTGGATATTAATATTTCACAGTAATAATTGGACACCCTTTTAAGGGCCTTTGAGTAGCTGATAAGTATTAGATGGGTTGTGGTAGTAATTACTACCTTATAGTCTGGGTAAAAGGGTCACAGCTGGAGAACCTGTGCCAGCCTTCCCCAGAAGTATCTGTTTGATTGTATAACCTCTTATCTCAAAGTGTGTGTATGTCAGCTACTTGGACAGGGACACAAAGCACTGGTTGGACAGAGAGTGTGCTGGAGATTTTAACTTGCCCAGCTGGCTGAGATCTGGACCCTATAGCTGTGCCAGTGGGGAGTCTTATTGGGGACCTGGAGAGCAAGGGAGTGACCAGCCCCGGACTGACTGTGATCTCTGTGTGCTCTTAAGGGAAATTGCACTTTACTGTGTGTATTTGTTATCCTTTCCTCTCATATGTGAGATGCCCTCTCTGGTGTTAGTGGTGAGGATTGAGGCTCCTTGATTGCTGGGCCAGGGCATGGGCATCACAAGGTGAATTCCAAAATATCCACCAAATTAAACATTCTGAAGATGATTGATTCCAGGGGAAAATCTCCTGATCTGAGGATAAAACTTGTTCTTTCACTTAAATTACAATAGGTGATAGGGAAGAATCCTGAAATATCCACTGCAGGAGAAAATTCTGAGCTGGTTGGTTCCACAGGAAGGCTCCTTTTATGCTGTTAAAATTCATTCTTTGACATAAATAGAAGGAGGAGTATAAATGTGTGTGTGTGTGTGTGTGTGTGTGTGTGTGTGTGTGTGTGTGTGTGTGCGCGTGCATACTTCAGGGGTAAACCAGAATGCATCCACTTAAAAAAATCTGATTTGCCAAGTTTCCAAGAAACTCTTACAATTTGAAGTCAAGCTTTCCTCCTTAGTATAAATTATATAGTACTAGGTGGTAGAAGTAAATCCTGAAAACTCCACTAACAGAGAAAATCTGAGAAGCTTGATTCCAGTGCAAATTTGATGTGAGGTTAAACCTTCTTCTGCTTTAGCTTACATTATAGCAGTGGTCTAAATCAACCCTGAAAAATCCAATGAAGGATAAATACTGATATGCACTGTTACAGAAACATCTGATATGAGGTTAAGCATTATTTTGAGCTTAAACTGTAGTAGGAGAAGGTAGTATAATAAATTCTTGGATTTATGTTGTCACATTCTTAAAATCTCTGAAACCCTCTAAATGAATGCAGCTACAGATTAAAACACTTTCAATGAACCTGGGACACAATGTTTTCCTGTAATAGGGCAAACCATAGGGACATGGGGAAGGGCAAAGTCTGGATTACCAAAAGTGGTTTTCAATGAAAGGTGTGCACGGATTTGGGCCTCAGAGATTTTGGCATCATTCATCTGTCATGTTCCCAAATCCTTAATTATTCATTGCCTGAGAAATTCATTTGGTTCCAGGGGAAGTCTCCTGGGTTCCGGATAAACCTTTCTTTTCCACTTAAATTATATTACGCGATGAGAAAGAATTCTGAAATATACATTGCAGGAGAAATTAACCCAGGTTGTACCTGTGAATGGTATTTTGTGATCAGTGTACTATCCTTGTAAAGAAACTAAACAAAAATAAAATAAAATTCTGCCATACTGAATTACAGAAGTGGTCTGATGCAAGGCTATTTCTAATTCCTTAGCTAAACAAGGTAGTTGGCTGATTTCTGAAACATGCAGTGCTAGAGGCATTCTGAGGTGTCAGGAGAAACAGGATGCAAAGTTATCCTTTGTTACTTTAAAGTGATTTACTGATGTTCAAAAACTTACTTTAGCACCACAGCATGCAGTGCATAAACTGCCAAACAGTACTTTTCCCCCATCTCTGAACACTTCTGTCATCTTCGTCTTATATGAAAATAATTTAAGAATATGCAGTTTCCTTGCACTGACATCACAAAGGAAAAACAGGGAAGTTTAATTTAAATGACGTTAGCATAGGTCAACATATGTTGTACCAAAAGACTTTAATGGGCACACCACTACTCATGCACAAAAGTGCCTCATTCAAGTCGATGGTCAAATGTCGCGATGTACTTAGAATCTTTGGCAAACCACTTTAAATTACAGCAGATAGCAGGATGAATAATGAAATATCCACAGTAGGAAAAAATCTGACATATTTGATTCCAGGAAAAATTTCTTTACAAGTGGTCAGGACTTGTTGCTTAGCTTCAGTTATAATCTATGGGGCTGAACCCTGAAATAGCCACTTCAGGAAAAATTCTGACATGCCTGGTTCCAATGAAAATCTCCTCACATGAGGCTAAACATTGATCCCTTTCATGACTCTGCTTTCACTGTAAAAATATTTTCTTATTCACTAAATAATTCATTAGGTACCCAAAATTAATTCCCACAATATGTTTTTGTCTATTTCTTATTCCTTCCTTAGGATTTACAGTTTCTCTATAATGACCCAAAGACTCCTTATAATACCCTCCAGCCTTTAATACCCTTTGTATATCAAATTTAGAATTAATCATTTTGTTTGCAAAATATATAAATCTAAACATTCATATATTCAACCTAAAGTATGCCATGTTACAGTTATACTATGTATGTTCACTCGTATACCTTACCTGTCCTGCTCCAGGTGTGCCATTGCGTACTGTGGGGTGAAAAGCATGAAAGTACAGTTGTGTACACGTACCATAAATGTAGATGTTCGAGTGTATTCACTGTTGCAGTCATTACATTTGGGTAATCTGCTTGCAGGTTGCCCTCAGTCGGCCTGATTAACAAAGTCTTGGGTCCTGCATCGGTTGCTGTCCCTTCTTCCTTGATGTCAGGTCATCAGGGGTATAAAACATGCAGCCAATGCCATTACATCAGTTTTTCTTGCCCCAGATGTCAGGTGCCCCTTAATGGGGAGCAAATAAACATAAAAACACAAAGGTATACCTCCAACAAAAAGCAAATACACCAAAAAGGTTTTTAAGCATAGTAAAGGAAAGTAGAGGTATAGCCAGAAGAAGTTAGGGGGCTGGAGGGAGGGTAACCAGGACTGCAACAGTGAATACACTTGAGCATCTACATTTATGGTAAGTGTACACAACTGTACTATGTTATTTGTGTTTCACTGTTGCAGTCATTACATTTGGGTAGATTCCCAAAGCTATGGTTGGGAGGAGGAGTTTATATAGCATTAGGGCCAGCTATAAGGCCCTGCAAGACAGCAGTGGCAAAGCCAGCTCTGAATTTAGAGAACATTGGCAAATGATAATGCTTGGTGAAAGTATGTACAGAACTCAAGGTAGCAACTTCTAGGATGTCCCTGGTAGGAACACCTCTGAGAAAGGCTGCAGAAGTAGATGCAGCCCTGGTGGAATGAGATCTGATCCCCTGGGGGATAGGATTTCCATGGTGCTTATAGCAGAAATGAATGCAATAGCTTAACCATTTAGAAATGGTTTGTTTTGAAATAGCCTTACCCTCTGCCCCTGCAGCAAATGCTACCAGCAGTTGTTCAGATTTTCTTTGAGGTTTTGTCCTGTCCAAGTAGAATCTAAGTTGTCTGTGCACATCCAAGGAATGCAGAATCCGTTCCAATTTGTTCTGTGGATTGGGAAAGAAGGTTGGCAAATGAATGGACTGATTAAGAGCCACACTGGATACTACCTTGGGCATGAAGGTTGGATTGGTCCTGAGTGACACCCTGTCAGCATGAAAGATGATGAAAGGCTCCACTGCCATAAGGCCCTGTAATTCAGATATCCTTCTAGCTGAAGTGATTGCTAAAAGGAAAGCTGTTTTCCAAGAAAGAAATTTTAAGTCTGCAGTAGCAGCTGGCTTGAAAGGAGGTAGAGTGAGTTTCTCCAGTACAAAGTTATGGTCCCAGGCAGGAGTTGGAGCTTTTCTGGGTGGTCTCAAATTTTTGGCCCCTCTGAGGTACTGCTTGAGCAGAGGATGAGAGAAGAGGGAAGGTTCTGTGTTATAATGAGCTGAAATGGCTGAGACGTGGATTTTAATGGAGGAAAAAGACAGGCCCTTGTGAAGCATCTCAGTTAAGTATTGCAAAATATGAGGTAAATTGGGCACTGCTGTGCTCATCCCTTGAGATTGGTTCCAGGCACAGAATCTTTTCAATTTTTCAGCATAAGATTTTCTAGTACTAGGCCTCCTTGCCTCTAAGATGACATCCATCACAGGTTTGCTGAGGGATGATAAGGGAGAGTGTAAGTAATTAGCCAGGCTGCAAGGTTCAATGTTGGAAGCTGAGGGTACAGAATCTGGTTCTCCTGCTGAGACAGCAGGGAAGGGGTCTGAGGCAGGTGCCATGGAGATAACGGTGACACACTGCACAGGAGAGGGTACCAGTGTTGCCCCGGCCAGTCTGGAGCAATCAAAATCATCCTTGGTTTGTTCTGTTTGACTTTTGGTAGAACTTTGGAGAGCAGAGGCAGTGGGGGGAAGGCGCAGACTGATAGGTTTTTCCAGCTGAAGGACAGAGCATCCACTTTCCAGGTTTATTTGTGAGGAGTCCTTGTGCAAAACTTGTCCAACTGGTAGTTCTTGTGGGGAGGCAAATAAGTCTATGTCTGGGCTACCCATTAGCTTGTCAACATGTTGAAAATCCTTGGTTCCAGTTTCCACTCATGTGGGTCCATGAGGTTTCTGCTTAGTCCATCTGCCAGTGTATTTAATTTTCCTGGCAGGAATTGAGCTTGTAGGTGCACTTGGTAACTCAAGGCTGTGTTCCACAATGCCATGGCTAGTCTGCAGAGGGGGTAGGAATGTGTACCCCCCTGCTTGTTTATGTACCACATAACCAAGGTGTTGTCCGTCTTTACCATTAGTTGTCCTGGAAGACTGTAGTCCTTGAAGACTGTCAGAGCATTCTGTACAGCTAACATTTATTTTTGATTGATATGTAGGTGCATTTGACTTGGGTTCCATTTGCCCTGAATGCACTTCCCTGCCAGGTGAGCTCCCCATGCATAGTCTGATGCATCTGTTGTTAGGGTTTGGGCGGCGGGGGTAGTGTGAATGGTAGTCCCTTGTTTTGGTGGCAGGCCTCTGCCCACCAGAGGAACTCTAGGTGTAGGCAAGGTATGATAGGAATCATTGTTTCTAGGCTGTGAGAATGTTGACTCCATAGGCTTTTTAGATACCACTGTAGTTTCCTCATATGCAGTCTTGCATATGGAATTAGAAGAATGCAGGAGGCCATGAACCCCAAGGCTTGCAGTATTTGTCTTGCAGATAGCATTGCTTTTGTGGCCACTTGTTTGAAATAGGTTACCAAATGAGTTTGCTTTTCTGGCATGAGGTAAGCCATCTGGGAAGTTGTATTCAAGCTTGCTCCCAGGAATGTAATTTGTTGACAGGGTACCAGTTGTGATTTCTTTTTGTTTATGGTGTACCCCAGACAAGTTAGAACCCTTTTTACAAATGCCAGATGATTCAAAAGTATGCCCTGGTTTTCTGCCTGAATTAGACAATCGTCCAGGTATGGGTATATTTGATACTTCTTAGCCTGCAAAATGCAATAACTGGAGAAAGGCACTTTGTGAATACCCTGGGCGCAGTAGACAAGCCAAAGGGCAGTACAGAGAACTGATAATGCATGTAGCCTGCTTTGAAGCGTAGGTGTCTTCTGCAAGATTCCCTGATTGGGATGTGCAGGTATGCTTCTTTTAAATCTAGTGTTGCCAACCAGGCATCTTTGCCTAGCATAGGAAGTAATTGGTGAAGAGTCAGCATCTTGAATTTTGGAATCTCCAGAAAGGTGTTTAGAGTAGACAGGTCCAGGATTGGACGCCATGATTTGTCTTTTCTGGGTACCAAGAAAAGTCTGGAGTAGAAACCTTGTCCCTTTTCCTCTTCTGGTACCAGCTGAATAGCCCCCATGCTTAAGAGGGAAAGTACTTGTTTTTGAGCCTCTGCCCACTGATTTGGGGGCAGGTCTGGCCACCCATTTGGTGTTGGCAATTTGTGGAAATGAAATCTGTATCCCTGGGACACTATATTTAAAACCCATTTGTCCTGGGTTATGAGTTCCCAGTTCTTTGCATGAAGAGCAATCTTTCCCCCCCAAAGGAGCGATCAGAAGATAAGTGCTTGGAAATTTTAAAAGGAAGTAATTGAGACTGTTTACCATAGGGGGGAGTGTCTTGTTATTCCCAGATTTGGAAGTGGAGGCCACCCACTGCTTAGTTCTGAGAGTCCCCTGGGACTGAAACCTGGGGTTTTTGCTGTGTCTGGGGTTGGCTTGAGAAGACCTGGAAGGGGCTGGAAAGGACCAATTCTTAGTAGGCCAGTGCCTACTAAATCTAGGAGGTTGCACTTGTAAAAAATCTTTAACAGTTTGCATAGATTTAGCTTTATCTTCCATCTTGTTAAGAACTTCTTCAGCCTTGTTGCCAAACAGGCGGTCCTGATTTAAAGGAGCATCCAACAATTTAGCTTCAACATGATCAGGCAAAGATTGCTCCTTAAGCCAAGCATGCCTTCTAAGCACAGACCCAGTAACAGCAGCCCTGCAAGACTCCTCTAAAAAATCAAAACCACATTGCAAAGTATGTTTTCCAACTTGTTTAGCAGAATGCATTAAGTCCTGTAAATCTTTATTTTCCACACAGTCAGGAATCAACATCATTTTCTGTTTAAGCAGTCCAATAACATGTTGCTGATATTTTAACATATGAAATTGACAGGTTAAAGCTCTGATTGCCAAGGTTGCTGAAGTATAAACCTTTTTACACCATCTATCCAGCGCCCTGGAGTCTCTATCAGAAGGGATAGGATTTTTAGCAGTAGAAGTCTTGATGCCCTTGGGCCCCTGAGAAATAGTCTCTGGATCTGCAGTAGGATTTTTGAAAAGGAACTTGTGGGACTCAGGAACCCTGTAGTATCTGTCTGGTTTACTAGGAGCAGGAGGCAGGGAATCAGGGGCCAAAGTGGATTCAGAGAAAACATCATCAACAATGTCAAGTACAGGAAGAATAGCCAAAGGCCTATGCTGAGGTAGAAGGAGCAAATTCCTAAGCCTCTTTTTTGATTCAGAAAATTCCTGGCTTTCCCAGTGAAAATGCTCCCTTAAAGTGTGTAAGGTTTCCCCAAAAGAAAAATCCTCAGGCGGGGAAGCAGAGGGAATAGAATCCTCTGCATCAGAATCTCCATAAGTAAGTAAAGACAAATCCAGGTCATCAGAAGAGTCAGAAGAAACAGAATCCTGATCAGAAGATTCATAATCAAGCTCAGCCCTAGGCCTCTTGGGCAGGGGGGGAGGTTGACTAACCCTGATTAGAGTAATTAGATCTTTAGCCATTTTTATCATTTGTTTTTTAGGCATAGGGGCCTGAGCATGTGGCCTGGGCGTCAGTTTTTTAGACATGGATTGAGATTTAGGCATTAGTAATGAAGGAGGCGTCGATTTAATATGCACGTCCGTAGGCCTGGATACACCCTCAGAAGCCGGTGCCTGCACAGCAGCTCCGGACCCATCCAAGGCAGAGACATCCGCAGGCTCCATAGTTGAGGTATCTCGCAGCATACCAGACTCCGAATGGGTCTCAGTAGAGGCCTGCGAATCAGAAGTAGCAGGTATCAGGGGCTGCAAAAGCACCTCACTGAGTACCGGCAAACTGACGACTGGCTTAGGAGAAGCGTCGTCAGCAGTTTTGGTCCTCGGCAGCCTGTCTCTGTCTTTATCTTTGCATTTTTTCAGAATCCCGGTAGTTGGATGGCTAACCGATAACATTTCTGGATAATTAAACCGAGAACCGAAATATTTAAAGGTAAGAATATACCGATGACGGATAGTGCGCTGATTAAATAAAGCACAAATTGGACAGTAAGGTACATCGTGGTCAGGGCCTAGAATGAAAATCTTTATGAGGTATTTGCTTTCCACAAGTAATGCAATTATTAACTTTTACAAACATCAGTAAGGAGCACGAAAATGTTTCCTCAACGAAGTACTTCGTTTTAAGTTGAAGGCTTCAGTTCTGAAACTCAAAAACGACAATTTCAGGAGTTGGCTTCTGCTTTGGGCACCGCACGGCAAGAAAGACTGATGTAATGGCATCGGCTGCATGCTTTATACCCCTGAAGACCTGACGTCATGGAAGAAGGGACACAAACCGAAGCAGGACCCAAGACTTTGTTAATCAGGTCGACTGAGGGCAACCTGCAAGCAGATTACCCAAATGTAATGACTGCAACAGTGAAACACGAAGAACATCAAGGTATCTACAAATTGTATAGAGCTCTGGTGTTCAGTCATGTACCAGCTCTACACAATTATGTAGAATATTTGTTTCCTAGCTTCAGACTGCAGTAAAATCTCAAGAGGTTCAACAGGTTTATGGCCCAGGAGGTGAAAGATGGCAACTGTGAATGACAGTACACAGCATAAGAGCTACAAATTCCTGAAGACTCAGTCCATTTGTGATCCCATTGGGTTGAAGAGAACAAAAAGTGTTGAATACCTTTCTGTGGTGAATTTTCCTTGTGAGATGTATTTCAGACAGTTTGACTGTAGATGCAGTACTTGCCCATTTGGTGCTATGACCCTGTATATCTGTCTCAAAAGCAGAGGAAGTCTACCGTTGGGAGGGGCTTAGCCACAATTCATCACAAAATAAAGTAATGATAATTGATGCCTTTACTATGATTCAGATGACCTGAGTTCAGTTAGCCATATAGGAGCCAGTGGAACCAACTGAGTATGGAGAAGAATGAAAAGGCAGAGAGAAAGGGTTGAGGGCATGTATCACTAGACTCACACTGTGCATTCAGTCCCCAGTTGAGACCAGAGATGGGTGGGGGTCATCTGCCTTCATGGGAGTGGAGCTATGTGGACAGCACCACTGAAAGAAGCTGGTCACAAACCCTAGCACCAGCCCATTGCATGTTTGCCTCTTGTACCTTGTGGACAAACAGGAGATGGTTAGGTCTTAAAGATGAAAAACTGTATAATAACTGCCTGGGTGATGGCCACATTGTAACCGTGTTCTCCATAGCTCTCAACTTTTTACCTCCAGAATCAGAGACAAATCCAGGAATGATTGGAGAATTAGGGACACTTTTAAAATAGTAGTACTATTAACTTGAAGAGTTGACAGAAAAGAAGAATGTAAATTCGCATGCATTTTTGGAAGTAGAAGTAGTTTATAAGTCTAGTGATTGTTAATGTTTATTAAATGAGAATTGGCACCATGTTTTCTCCAAAAATCAGCAATTTTAGGGAGGGATATGAGAGACAGAGCAATATTTTGATGAAAAAAATATAAGCCAACTGAATGGTATGGTGTTCTGTCCTTGTAAAGTGATAAAAGGGATGGTAGTAGCTGTGGCCATGGCTTGATGGCTCACAGGCACTGAGGTAAAAAAATAACTGCAGCCATCTGTCTGCAGGGGGTGCACAGCTGCTGAGGTGCTACATCAACCATGTTGAGAGAGTGATGTTTCTACACTATGCCCATTGCACAACCTCTCATTGAGTGCTATCTGAGGTATGAGTGCTTACATGACTAGGGAATAAGGAATAAAATGCTCCATTGGTTGCCAGTATGATGGTCGGTCATCCTGTAATCAGATCCTGCCCATAAATGAATGATTGCACATTATCACAGCACTCAATCAGGTGCTTGGCCTGGTATGAGGTACAAAAAGCATAAAAAAGTATAGTAGTGCCACTACCTGTCACTCCAAATCTGGCACATTTCAGAAGCTGTACTTTTGTGAATGTTGCACAGTAGTGACTCTTCTTTAAACAGCGGTGACCATACATATAAAATGGGTTTCAGAACATAAGTGTTTTTGTGTATATATCTGTACAATATACATCTTTCAAGGTTCAGTATAAACCCCTACTACTTGACATCCCCACATTTGTAGATATCACAGTCATATTTATAAAATAAGCACAGTACTGAAAAGATCATTACCTGAAGCTACCATCTAACAAGTAGCACCAAACTATATTCTTCCAAAGTACACATTAAAGTAATGAGGTCTGCAACACAATAAAAGAGTATGACTTGGGTATATTCAACACAATATGAAGTACAAAACAGCAGACTAAAACCAAAGCTGTATCTTCCATTTCATGTTTTTATGTAAAATGTATACCATTACATAACTGTCACCATAATGTCTAATCAGCTAGCATGTGCAATTTGGAAAAATGTGTGGATTTTACTTTATTTATGCTGCGAGTCCCCTGGAAGATATGTGCATCTCTGGCACAGTAAAAAATAGAGGATACATGAATTTTTGCCAGATCTCCTAGCCAATAGGGATTGAGTGGGACTCCTTGTTGTTTGTATAAGCCATAGTGGAAGCAATAACATTCAAAAGATGAACAGCAGCTTAAGAAGGAGAGAGTGATAGAGTCTGAGTGTATGTCATACAAATGAACAAACCATACACGTCTGATATTGCTGCATGTCTGTGTTTTTAGACAGGGGTCTTGACTGACCACTGCAGAATGATGGAGCCTGGTCCTTGTGCACTCTTCCCCACTGAGTTCTTGCCCCTCATTTCTAAAAACAGTAATCACAAGACTCTGTCCCCTGAGAAGCAGGAAGGGAGTCCCAGCAAAGGATCTCTGTTGGGATCATCAAGAAGGAACAACAGGAACAATCAGCATGATTGCAGGGGGGTGGGCTGTATATTAGATTATTATGGTGGTTGTAAATGGATAAGACATAATGATATCCTATGAAAGGGAAGTGTATCCTCATTGTGACTGCAACAGAAACTAAGCCATGAGTCACTCTTCTCTCATTTATTTCTTTCATTTTTATCTTACTTTGACCTCTGCATCACTCACACCATTAGCCTCTGATCCTCCTCTTCCCAAGGCACAGTAGTGTGGTGTAATCCTTAGTACCTACTGGGATTTTGTATTTGTTACATGCTTTGAATCCCTTCTGATGCTGACCAGAACGTCCTATGAAATCTTCACAATGCCAGGCTAGTAAAAGTGTGTTTACTCCTGCATGTCCAAAGTCCCCAGATAGTCTGTTCTGTACTCCTTGGGCAAGCTTAAATTCTGAGAGTACCAGTTCAGCAGCTGCCCTTCTGGGGCTATCCCGAGGTAGTACTCTTGCAACAGGACTCTTCCAACACCGTCCTCCACAAAATGAGTGAGCTAGCATCAGTCACTCACTCTCATCCCTTACTGGCCAGTGCTTCCTTTGCCTAAGCCAGTAATCAAACCTCAGTCATCCTGGGGTATGGTCAGGGCTAACCTTACCAGCAGAGCCTGCATTCTTCTCAGTTTTATAAAACAAGAACAATAACAAACACCTAAGTGGAAATTAACAGCACGGTAACTATAATAAAGCAATAATTTTGTTGAGCAATTATACACTGTATATATAACTTGCTGAAATCTCACCATCATTTCAGCACAGATGGAATGGGTGGCTTAGTGAACATACCATAAGTAAAAATAGTTTCATTCATACTTCTCAACTTTTTTGATAAAAAATTCTTGACAAAGCCAAAAATAATAGGGGAGGAGTGATTTTTAGATACTACTCTATTTCATTTAAATAATTGATTTTTTTGCATCAACATGCATTTTGTTGTTGAACAATAAGAAATGTGGCATTTCTGACTGACTGTAATCTTTAATTATTTACCAATAAATCAAAAGCTTCACGTGGCAAAGGGAAAATGAGATTTAAAATCAGGGGCATCCTGTAAAATCAGGGACAGTTGATAGGTACGATTACAGCATGGGAGCCCTGTATGATTGAGTTTTCCTTTCCTTTTCTCCTAAGTTTCTAATAATGCCATACTCTGAGGTAAAACCAGAATTAAATGAATTATATGTGCATCTTTTACTCCACTGTATTTTATAAATGATCCTATGGACAATATAGAATGTTACAGAAAGCAATACATATACAGTAGGACTAGGATTTCTCTTGCCTTCTGTTGTTTATAGCTAAGGAGGAAGCTTCTGGTAGATACACACTGAACTATTTAAATGTAAAACTTCAGATATGCCAATAATACAAATATTGTTTATTTTTTTAACAGAATAAATGAAGTAACCTTTTAAGAACCATATGCAGCAGCAGTGTGAGCAACACAGGGAAGGATAAAAGCTATATCTATATATCTGTCTATCAGTCTATGCATCTGTAAGCAATTTAGAATAGCCAATCAGTCAGCATATTATGGGAAGGAAACTGGAGTACCTAAAGAAAGAACACAGGCACTCAGAGAACATACAAACTATGTATAAACAATGACCAATAGTCAGAAATGAATCCCAGACCAGAAACCTTAAAAACTGAGCCACTGTGTTGCCCCTTTGATTTACTTTGCTTTTTCATACAACATGCACCCTTCCAGAAGTATTAGTCACTTTTGTGTTGCACTTTTTCTCCCTTTTATATCTGCCAGCTATCAGATCTTCTACCACCTTGGCCATTGGAGAGACTTTCATCCAGGCATTGATCAGGAGAGGCATTTACTCTAAAGCTTTATACATTTTTCCCTTTGCATATGCCCTATTTGTTCCACAGGTGCTATAATCCAAAAGTTGCACTGCTTCCCCCTTACAGGCAAACACCTCTCATCAGGTGTCCATTCTCCACCAGGGATATTTGACAGGAGACTCACAACTCTATCTGACCAAGGGATAAATATGTAGGCATACCCCATAATTTCTTTCTCTCTGACTTTCTCTGTCTCTGTCTACTTTCTTCAGCATCTAATTGGAGCTGAATCAATTGAGTAATAGGGTCCCATTGCTCTATGCCAAGACTCAGAAATGTTCATTACAATAACATGATACTCAACAGATCAGTTTTAATGAGATAGTAGGCAAGCAGTCATTATGACCATTAAAAGCCTGCCCAAATAGCCCCTTGAATTATTATGTAATTCAGTAGTGTTCACCCTTAAATATTGGCCATTATCTGACCCAAGATCTCTCACATTCTCTGTGGTTGTCACTACCTCTGGATTGTTCCTTAAAAGATCAGTTAATTAATAAAACACTCCCAAGCCTCAAATAACATTCATAAAATATAACATCTCCCATAGAAGCACCACTGTAATGTGGTTCAGAGGGGACAACCCCCATATAATACAAAGACTTCTTCGCAAACTCATTAATGCAAAGCCAAGGATCCTCTTGCTTGTGCTTATTATAGTATACATCTGCCCTAATGGACAAAAATGATGAGACCAAAGTCCAGAAAGATGTAAATGCCCAACAACTTTCTATGCTGTTTCTTAATACTGAACTGCTGATATGATCTTAACATGGTGTCAACTGGTAATGTTATTAACTTTATCTCCACTTAACTCTGAATTCGGCATTTAATGTGTCCTTGCTCTAATTCTGTCTAACTCTGGCAATATAAACATGTGCTAAAGAGGTCTTTTGGCCACCCCTACATTGCTTCCTAATTGTTACTCTATAACAAATCAGATTTATACATGACAGAATGAATAGCTTTTATCTTATGTATTGTATTTGTAACAGTGCTTTAACTTGTTTAATGTAACAGTTTTTCTGTATGTATGTATGGAGCTTTTCTCCCATGGCCTCCGCTGAAAATGGACAGGTATCCGGTCGGACTATGCCAGTCAACAAATGTAAAATAAATAAATAATAAACTACAATGAAATCCTTATACTTCAGCTTCCTGCTATCTGCACTGCATAGACATGAGACTGCAGAGACTTTTTCCAGCAATCTGAGAATATGGCAAAAGCTTGGTCTCATTTTAATAAACTAAAATTAAGGAACACAATTTTTTAAAAATATTTTTCAAATGTGTCAAAGTCAGATGTGCTGGACAGCCTTTTCTTACTCCTTCAGCTGAAGTGCAGCACAGCAGCTTTTGTGGGGTTCTTCCTCAATTCCCAAATATCACTAAGGCTAAAGTTTCATGTTCCTGTATAACCTGATGATTATGAAGAAAAAAAAAAAGTAAAAAACACATCAGAATATAAATAAGGGGCTATTGAAAAGATTTATCCCCAACAGGTTCCACTTTAAAAACAAAAAATATGTACACTTCTGTTTTCTAACTATTTTGGGATACACTTAAAAAAACCCTAAAGCATACCAAACTAACATTGATTTTACATCAAAAGATAAATATGCAGTTTCATCTCCTTGGGACAAATATGCAGCCATTCTAAGTTCCAGCTCCATTTACTTAACTTCATTTAACACAGACAAGCGTCACATGTAATATATGTTACATTCCCTCTAAATCTAAACAGTATTTTTTGTAAGTTCTGTAATTTATCTGAAACTGGTGTGCTGCATCTTATCTGATGTAGAATAGAAGCTCAACTGTGGTTTTACATTATATTTAAATTTCAATCAACAATTTGTCTTATAACTACAGAGGTCCCATTTAACATTCGATGACATGGAGGAGGCTGTACAGCCACATGTTCATACATTAATTCTTATTAATTCATACTCAGGTTCATACATTCATTCCTATTAATTCATACTCAGGTTCATACATTAATTTTTATTAATTCATACTCTGGTTCATACATTCATTCTTATTAATTCATACTCAGGTTCATACATTCATTCCTATTAATTCATACTCAGGTTCATACATTAATTCTTATTAATTCATACTCTGGTTCATACATTAATTCTTATTAATTCATACTCAGGTTCATACATTCATTCCTATTAATTCATACTCAGGTTCATACATTCATTTCTATTCATTCATACTCAGGTTCATACATTAATTCTTATTAATTCATACTCAGGTTCATACATTCATTCGTATTAATTCATATTCAGGTTCATACATTCATTCATATTAATTCATACTCAGGTTCATACATTAATTCTTATTAATTCATACTCATGTTCATACATTCATTCCTAGCAATTCATACTCAGGTTCATACATTCATTCCTATTAATTCATACTCAGGTTCATACATTAATTCTTATTAATTCATACTCAGGTTCATACATTCATTCCTATTAATTCATACTCTGGTTCATACATTAATTCTTATTAATTCATACTCAGGTTCATACATTCATTCCTATTACTTCATACTCAGGTTCATACATTCATTCCTATTAATTCATACTCAGGTTCATACATTAATTCTTATTGCTGCAGCTTTAGTTACATATTATATTATCACAATGTATTTCATGCTCTGCTATTTTAATCAATCAGTTTATAAAAAGATTCTTCACAGGATGTTGCCTAAATTTAAATCTTATTTTGAAAACTGGAGATAAATGTGGTAATTTGTATTAGTTTTTTTTCCTTAACACTTACAGATTTGTTTCTTTTTTATGTTTATATTATCGCTTTCCATTTTGGATGATGTTGTTGGTGAAATTGTTATTTTCCTTTGTGAATTTTTTAGAAAAAAAGAACACACACAAACACACACACACACACACACACACACACACACACACACACACACACACACAAACACACACACACATATATATATATATATATATATACACACATACATATACATACACACACACACACACACACACACACACACACACACATATATATATATATATATATATATATATTAGTCAAGACACCCATATATCGACCTCACATACGTCATGCGCAAAATGTAGGCAACACAACCATCAATGCACTATCACACATGATCTGAGAAACAACCTTGGCACATGCAAACTTTTAACTAAAAAAAAAAACTGTTTTTAGCGGGGGCAAGCCTCCCCCACACTCCCCCAACCCTGATAATTATACATACTAACTCTCAGATTGCACAAGATCAGGGAAAGGGTATATTCCACAACCCAGTAACTTCTGTAGTCTCACACACCTGTTAATCATATGTTTAGTCAACCAAATGCGGGCAATTATACAGATGCTGACCAAGGAGAATTTAGACCAAATGCAGGCCACCCATATTTAAATCTATATCTTTTTATATATAAATATATATATACATGCAAACATTTATCCAAGTGTTGCCCCTGCAAACATTCTTACCAGTAAACCTCAAACACTTACAACGAAGGCAAGCTGTATACAAACCTGTTTGTTGCGTGGATTAACTTTGACAATTGCAGGCATATTCTAGCCTCACTGTACCATGCTGTTTCTGCTAAAGCTCAGAGAAACAAAATATACGTTTAAACGAAAAGAGAATGACTACAGAAAAAGCAATGTTCCTAGCTAAATACAAAGAGTATGCCTAGATATTCTGTAGGTCTTTCCTTTGAGGAAACCCAATCCTGTTACCACTTATACTGCCAGGTTGTGGCCCATGGCTTTGCCTTTTTTATTTGCTTCCACCTCCTTACCTATCATGCCAGAATTTTCAACTCTTTAATTACAGTGGTATTCTATTTTCATCCACTCTTATTCCCAGTTTCATAAGGAAAATCATGTGGTCCTCCAGGATCACTTTTGATTAAATGGTTAGCTTGCCCATGGTGCTGTTAATACCTCCTCTGATTTCCTCAGTAGTCTACTGTTAGTAGAAGATATCTGCCACCACTGCTTGCACATTTTCAGTTTTCATTAAATTATTAAGAGTTTTCCTTTCAGAAATACAGACTGACTTCCCTTCCATATTTTTTCATATAGTCCAACTCCTATCCACGGCATGTATCATCTATCATGAAAGACAAAATATAATTTGAGGTATTAAATGCTTCTCATAGATCCCTTCCAACCACCACTCTTTCTGTTCATTGACATTGACATCAACCTCCTTTTTCACATTTTGCACATGAGGTTGGAGTGTCACATCAACAGTGTCAACACTTGGAACCACTTTTCACATTGGTGGCTTCCCCTGCCAAGGTAGTTGTTCTGTAAAACACACAGAAATACACACACACACACACACACACACACACACACACACACACACACACACACACACCTACGGCCAGTGAAAATTGTGCAATCCATCTACTGCATGTCTTTGGAATGTGGGCTAAATTATATCCCCTTGTGATTTTCTTCACTGACAGATTCATAGACAACTTACATACAATGAAGATCAGCGGCTAGTGGCTTTGCACAGTAGGCAAAGTGTCCCAGTTCATAGATTCTCATTACTCAATACAGCAACCAGTGGCAAGAGTTTAGAAAGCCATATAACTGCAGTCATCTGAGGATATGGCCTTTTTAAATTAGGCCATTGCACATCTCAATGAACTGTTTTGCAAAGAATACTTGCGTACCATGGTGATTCATAAATGTCTGTACCATGCAAGATCCCTGCACAACTCTACACAAAATTCAGAAATGTAAACAGCATCATAACTGTCTGCAGTTATGCTTTGCAGTAGGAAAATAGAGAATATGATCAGGAGGAAACTAGCTTCAACCTGCTAATCTAGGTGTGCAGCTGTGTGTGTGAGTTTGTGTGTGTGTGAGTTTGTGTGTGTGTGTGTGTGTGTGTGTGTGTGTGTGTGTGTGTGTGTGTGTGCGTGTGTGTTTGTGTGTGTGTGTGTGTGTGTGTGTGTGTGTGTGTGTGTGTGTGTGTGTATTTACATTAGAACAATGTTGAGCTTTTAATTTCTTGAAGTGTAGAATCTGCTTTTTGTGTTTTTACTAACATTATTAAATCTAATATTGCAGTAGAAGGAAAAGAAATACAAAGGTTGTTAGACTCAGTGAGCATGACCACATTAGTTATATAACAATATGGATATAAAGATAAAGCAATTACTGTAGTGTGTGTGTGTATATATATATATATATATATATATATATATATATATATATATATATATATATATATATATATATATATATATATATATATATATTATATATATAAATAAAATGGTGTACCCTATGACAAGGCAGAAAAGAAAACCATTTTAGGCAAATTGTTATGCCCATTAGCTCTAGCACCTAACCTAACATATGATGTAATAACTGGGGAAGACGTGGAAGCTATTTATTTATTTATTTCTATTTATTTACTGACATTTGATTAGAGGGAAAGACCGACTGGGTAGGTACCAATTTTCAGTGGATGCCCAGGGAGAAAAGCATCAAAATATTATAAAAATATTATAAAAATAATAATTTTAAAATCTTCAAAAATAATACAAACGCATACACTTTAAATATTTATACCAAATTACATATAGTGTTTAAACATTGGTTAAGAATAGATACAACTTTTATGACAATGATTTAATATTTAGAGAAAATTTTGCAAGTTTAGAGAAATTAAAGGTAAGTTAGTATAATACAAACAGAATTTGCAATATTAATTGGGAGAAAAGAATAGGGTTATGGCATATTTAGATAAGGTATGAATAAGTACTTGTTCATATTTAGGGATATAGTTTATCCTGTGGTTGAGCAAGAACAGAGCCAGATCTTGGCTTAGAAGTTTTTTAAAATGGTTTTAAAGGACTGGAAGCAGGTAATGACCTGATGAATACAGGTAAGAAGTTCCAGGCTTTTACAACATGATATGAGCAGATTTCATGGAATCATAGGATCATTGGAGATTACTAGGCTATTGATCTGGAGGTCATTTTAAGCCTAGCCATTTCATCCCAATATAATACCATAGAAATGCTGGTCAGTGCCCAAGATTGCATTTAGTGATAAATGCCCATGTCCAGGAGGGTTGTGAGCTCTATCCCCGGTAAGAATTTACGGTGCCCAATCCACTTATCCAGTCTCCTTTTGAACAGTGTCATAGAGGTGCTCTGTTTCACATGAATTGGTAGCCTGTTCCAAAGATGGGGCAGTCACTGGGAGACAAATCTGTCCCTCCAGCATTTCCTATTTAAGTTGCAGGGCATATTTAGGTTCCTGGAATTTGTAGCCATAGTCCCATTTAATTTATGGATATGCAACAATTTCATTAGTTCTGAGTCTTGGATTGCTCTGTAGGCCAGGCATAAGTCTCCCCTAAGAAGTCTATATGATACGAAGTATAGTGGCAGGGACTTTGGTTGGTCTGTATAAGGCACATGCTGGAGCCCTTTGATTTTCTTTGTTGGAAACCTCTGAGGTCTCTCTAATTGTTGCAGGTGCTTAGTATGGTACATGCCAGACGAGGCAATATACTCAATTATGGGCCAGATAAGTGCCAAGTATAGGAGGGTTATAACTTCTTTTGCTCTCGAGGCAATGTCTTTACTAATCAAGTTGTTATACAGAAAGCTTTCCTTGTTACAGTAGACACATGGTGGTTGAAGTTAAGATTGCAGTCAACTTGTGATCCCAGGTCTCTTACTACTTAATGGGTACTTAGGGTATTGTTGTTGATATGATAGTGTGAGGGGACATTATGCCAAAGGGAATGATGATGCATTTCTCTGCATTCAATTTAAGACCATGACTAATACACCAGTCAATGGTCTGCATGACACCCTCCTGGAGTATAGTGACATAATTTGGGGTTTCAATGATTGCACCTAGTTTGCAGTCGTCTGCAAACTTGGTCAGCCACAACACCTTAATTTTGACCTGAACTTCTGAGAAGTATATACCAAACAGTAGGGGGCCCAGCATTAACCCTTGTGGAGTCACCCACTTTGACAGTGCATGCCTGGTTTATGAGCCAGTTGGTAACCCATCTTACAGTGAAGAGGTTTAGATTCAGTTTGCTAAGTTTATCAGTAATGCCTGAATATGGGATTGTGTTGAAAGCCTTTGCCAGGTCAAGGTATGCTGTGTGCACAGATTTCCCCTCATCAATTGCCTTGGTCATATTTTCAAAGAAATCCATCAGATTTAACAAGCAGGACCTGCCCTTTACCAAGCTCAATTGGGTAGGATCCAGGGTTTGGATGTCACCTATGTCTTTATTTATAAGGTCCATAATGATATGTTCCATGGCCATGCAAATGAGACTGATGAGGCTTCTGGGTCTGTAATTCCCCAGGTCTGTTGCTAGTCTACCTTCGTGGAGGGGAATAACTGTTGCTGTTCTCCATTCTGCAAGAATAAAGCCTGTGGTTAGGCTATGATTGAAAAGGGTACTTAGTGGTGATGCTAGTTCTTGTAGACAGCCTGTTTAGAAGACAGCCTGGGATGTTGTCATTTCCCATAGAGGCTGTGTTTTTTGCAGTGACCAAGGCTTTGAGGACCTGCTCTTCAGATATGTAGGGTGGGGGGGGGGGGGTTGGGGGGAAGATTTCTTGTAAGTTAGGAGGGGATAAGGGAGTGAAATTTTCTCCAAACCTATCCACTAGCAGGTATGCTATCTCTGTGGAGTCAGTGTGTGTAATACCATTGCCCACTAGTTCTGCACATGCTTAGGTCCTGCCCTTTAGGTTATGTACTTAGCTGTAAAAGGCCTTATAGGTTCATAGGTTCATAGGTTCATACTAGGCTATCTGCCCTGAGGCAATTATAAGCCTAGCCCGATTCTGTATGGCTTATGCCACCCCTTGATTTGAGTATACTGTGCCCTTTAAGGTTTAGTTTACTGTGTCTCTGTCTAATAGTGACACGGGAGTAATCCCTGGGACAAACCTATGATCCCCCATCCACCTATCGAGATTCTTCTTGAAGAGATTCAGTGAGGTGCTCTGCCTCACATGAACTGGAATTCTATTCCAGAGCGAAGGGAGCCTCTGGGTTATGAACCTGTCCCTCCAGCAAGTTCTATTTATTTCTGTGCTGAGGTTCAAGTCCCTCGAGCGTGTGGCTCTAAGGGATTTAGATTTACTGAGGTGGAGCATGTCCATTAATTCTGGATTTGACATAGCTTTGTATGTCAGGCATAGATCGCCTCAAGTAGGCGGTATGCAACTGAGTAGAGCTGGAGTTTTTAACCGAGCAGCATATGGCATCTGTTTGAGACCCTTGATCCTCTTGGTGAGATACTTTTGGGGTCTTTCTAATTGTTGCAGGTGTCGGGTAAGGTACATCCCAAAGGGGCATTGTATTCTATGATGGGCCTGATGAGGGATGAATAAAGGGGCATGATTACCTCTCTTGATCTAGATGTGAAACCCTTCGTGATGAGGTGGGCTATGTAGAAGGTCTTTCTAACCACTTTGGCAATGTGGTTTTCAAAGGAGAGATTGCTATCAACTTGGGTCCCCAGGTCCCTAATAACTTTCTCTGTACTTAATGGGTTTCCGCCTATGTGGTAATTTGTGGGCACATTGTTTTTGCCAAAGGGTATGACTATACATTTTTTGGCATTTAGCTTTAGACCATGGCGCTGGCACCAGTTATCTGTCTCTATGAGACCTTTTTGAAGGATGTTTGTGTCAGCTGGAGAGTTGATTATGGCGCCCAGTTTGCAGTCGTCTGCGAACTTGGTGAGCCATAGTCCTCCCACGTTTGCCTGTACCTCGGAAAGGTATATACCGAACAAAAGTGGTCCCAGGACAGAACCCTGTGGGATGCCACTTGTGACTGGTTTTGAGTCTGAGTTATGGTTATCATTGGCTGTACTTGCTAGGTTTCTCTCAAAAGAGCCCTCAGAGGATTTGACAAGTTGTTTTATTTGCCTGTTGAGGGTGAGGAGGGTGCTTTCCATTGTTGAGGCCTTGCCTTTGTTTTCTTGGACAGAACATTTTGTGTCTGTTTTAAAGTTTGTTGATGCTGGATGTCCACCATGGCAGTTTGTTTTTACTTGGGGCTCTAGCTTTGATTCTTTCTGGTACGGCCGAGTTTATACACTTATGCAAGTAATTGTACAGGGCTTTAGTGTAAGCTTCTGCGTAGTTACCACTTCCTGCTTGGAGTGAGGCTTGGAATGGATTTATACCCTCACCTAAGAGGGTATAGTTTGCCTTGGGAAAGTTTTTTAGTTTGATTTCACCTTTTGTGAGTTCTGGTGTTAGTGCCAGCTTGAAGGTGACTGATTTGTGGTCACTTTTAACTAATGAGGGATTGATAGTTGCAGTGTTGCATCTGTTTGACATGTTGGTGAGGACCAGATCCAGAATGTTTGCTCACCTTGTTGAGGTATGGACAATTTGTTTCAGGGCATTTGAATTAACAAAGTCAAGGAACTTTTGCACTAGCAAGTTAGGGCTACCATAGGTTTCCCAGTTGATGGTGGGATAATTGAAATCTCCCATAACCAGTGTGTTCGGTAAAATTTAGATTATCTCCAGTTTGGTCAAGTAGGCTTCATGGGTGTCATGGCCCATGGAGGGGGATTTATAACTGGCTATGACTTGAAGCGGAATCTTACCCACCATAACTGGGACCTGGAGTAACTCCATGGAGTTGTTCAGTCTAACTAGACATGAGGTGAATTTATCTCTGGTATAAATTGAAACACCACCTCCTTTGGTTTTCACACATTCATTTTGCAGTCTAAAGGTGTGGAAGGCATTGTAGCCTTGCAAGGCTGAGGTACTCTCTGAGGCTTTGAACCAGGTTTTTGTGACTGCACAGACATCTACATCTTCTAGTGATAGAAGTGCTTCCAGGGAGTGCATTTTTTTGGTTTAAGCTCATAGCATTTAGCAGCATAACCCTTATTTTTGTTCTGATTGGTTAATTTCACGTTGGTAATGTTGTTTTTGAGCAGACCAAACCAAAAATATGCAGGGAAGACAAAGTGCACTGATCAAACCATTGTAATATTGAGTTAAAAAAATATCCAGCACAAGGGAAAGATGAAAAAATAATTTAGAAATTTAATGTAGCCAATCCCATGAATACAATAAAAGCAAACCAGTTTCAACTAAAAAGTTGTAGCCTTCTTCAGTGCATCAAAAAATATTCATGAGGGCAAACCCTTACAACTGCTTATATATATATCACTTAATTGAAATAATCCATCAATTAATTCAAACCAGAACTAACTTAACTCATTCAAGCCTGGTTTATATAAAGCACCTAACCTAATAATCCAAGCAGATTCTTTTTGATTTAATAAATTGTGCCATGAAGCTTTATATAACTTGTTCATATGAATTTTGTCTGTTATGGTAAAGGTAAATTTAGCAGTTTTATGTGTTAGAGTATGTTTGTAGAGGGCATTAGAAACCCTTTTATTTCTTATTTCACTTAAATGTTCACTGATTCTATCTCTGAAAGGTCTGGATGTTTGTCCAACATAAAATGAAGAACAGAAACAAGTGGCCAAATAAACAATCCAATCACTGCTGCAATTTCCAAAACATCTTATTTCATAAATTTTGGACGTGTTACAGCTAGTAAATTCCTTAGTATGAGATACATGTGTGCAAGCACTACAATGACCACAAGAAACACATCCTAATAGTATATCTCCAAATAGGGATCTTTGTTGGCTGATAGGTGGACTGTAATGTTTATAATGAGTTAAATAAGAATTTATAGTTCTACCTCTACGATAGGAAAATAGACATCTGGGGTTGAGCAATTCACTCAGTTTGTCTTGGGCTAACAAAATATCCCAATGGTTATTTATAATGCTTTTAAAGCTATTGGTGTTGGTCCCAAAAGTAGTGACTAGCCTAACTGGTTGTGAAATATGATTTTCGGTCCGAATAGTTCTGTCCTTATATTGTAACAATTGGCACCTGTCTATTCGATCAACCTGATGTAATGTTCGAATGATAGGATCCTGATGATATCCTCTGGTAAGTAGCCTATGAGTTAAATCATCTTGGCAGGCTTTAAGAGTTTGTTCAGAGGAACAAATATGTTTAATATGTAGATATTGAGACTTAGGAATATTGTTGATGATGTGGTGAGGATGATAGCTGGAGGCATGTAACAAGGTGTTATATTCTGGAAATTTTCTGTATACTTGTGATTCCAGTGTATGATCCTCCTGTCTGGTTATAATGACATCCAAAAATGTTATTTGTTGATATTCAATGTGCAATGTAAACTGAATACCCCACTTGTTGTCATTAAGGTATTGTATAAATTCATGCACATATTGCTGATCCCCCTGCCACACCATCCAACAATCATCCAAATAACGTCTCTAAATATCAAGCTGGTCCAAAAATATATTGTGATTGTCATCATATATTAGCTGTTCCTCCAAAAAACCCATAAACAGGTCGGCATAAATGGGAGCAAAAGATGCTCCCATGGCCGTACCACGAACCTGCCAGTATGATTTCCCATGAAAGTAAAAAACATTTTTTGACAACACATGTTCAGTTAAACATATGAGTGTGCTGAACCCAGGAGTGTATAGTTGTGATTTGTCAAGCCAGAACTGAATAGCCTGTAGACCTGCCCAGTGTGGTATACTGGTGTATAGGGAGGTTACATCTAGTGTACATAGATATCAAGCTAATTCCAGTTGTGTGTCCTGAATAATATTAAGAAATTGTGTAGTGTCCTTCAACCTAGACCTAACCATGGGTAGCAAAGGTTGCAAATGTTCTGTAAGGAAGGCAGATAAAGGTTCAGTTAGTAATCTCCTACCAGATACTATTGGCCATCCTGGAGGGTTAGTGGGATGTTTATGTATCTTTGATAGTAGGTATAAATACTGGGGTCTGGGATCTGAAACCTTTAGTCGTCTACAAACTTTCTGACTAATTATGCCTTCCTCTGTTGCTAGGTCTAGGAAGGAATCAATTTCTTTTTTGAAAGTCGGAGTTGGATCAACTACCATGTGTATATAGAATCGGGGATCAGACAGTTGTTTTTCAGCTCCGACTGGTACATGTTCCAATCCATAACCACAATGACACCTCCCTTGTCTGCCAACAAAATAACTAGATCGTGATTATTACTAAGGTCCTGCAATACTTGTTGTTCTGCTTTGGACAAATTGTGTCTAACCAACTGATGTTCCTGAGAAAAATGAAGTTCTTTTAACACACACTCCCTGAAAACTGCAACATGCTTATCCATGGGGGGCTCAAAACTAGATTTTCCAAAATGGAAACCAGTAGATCCTTGAGTATTTTGCGTATCTGAAAAAAAATTTTCAAATTAAGTAGTCTACAAAAATTATTAAGTTCATTGACCAGTGTATGTTCAGGTACCACAAAAGTTGGCACAAAATTGAGACCCTTATTCAATAGTTTATTTTGTACATCAGACAATTGGTATGATGAGATGTTATGTACTTTGTTCACTGAGATACAATCTTCTCCAACAGTTGTTGAATACTGTGTGTTTTTTCTGTGTTTCCTACCCCCCCTACGTTTTTTATGCCTAAAGGGTCTACATGAGGTTTCCTTTTAGCCACTGGAGATTCTTGGGTAGAAGGGGAGTCTAGATCAGTGGCAGAGGACGAATCCTCCTCAGAAGTGCCACTATAAGTCTTGCTGATTTTCTAAGTATTGATCTGGGTCTTTTCTTTCAATTGATTATTTTGAAACCAGAATATAAAAATCACACACTTTTTTGAGTAACAAAGGGTTTCCCCTTTTCATAATCTGTAATGTCTCTTTGGAAATTGTGGGTTTTCTTCTTAACTAGCTGTTCCTCCAATATAGATAGATCTTTAGCCAAGTTGCTTAAACAGCCACTGAAAAAAGTTTCTGTCTCATATATTTTGGCCTGCTCACAACTAATAGTAACCTAACCTATGCATTTATCTATCATCCTTTCATAATATGCAATTAGGATATCTACAAAAAGCATGGATGCTTTATGTTGTGCTAAGGCCCAATCCTGAGAAAGTTGGTCATCTATCTGTCCCACCAGGGGTTGAATCCTAACTCGTAAACCTTGTGGTGTGATGTCCTTAAGGTTGTAAGCTTTAAATAATTTGAGGTGCCAAATATTGACCCTAAGTGTCCTCATATTTTTGGTCAACTTTTGAAATAATAGACCAAAAAGATGTTGTGGATCATCCTTATCTGCAACAGTGTTAGTGAAATTAGATGGTTAAAAACCAAAAATCTCTAAATTGTCTCTGTCAGCTGATAAACCTTGTAATAGCTTAGTGAGGTCCATGATATTAAAGATATGTTAGTAGTTGAATCAATTATATTATTCCACCATCAATTATAAGCCCAAATATTGAAGTATATCTAACCCAAAATTAATAACTATTCAGCCATGGAAAAGAACAAAACCAACAACCAAATTAAACTCTAATAGCAAGCAGAAAATTATCCAAAACCGGTTAAATAAACCTCTATTATGAATCACTGGATGTTGGTCCCAATGATTCCCTTATCAAAGGAAAATTCCAAGTATATCAAACACCATTAAATATTAATGTCTTTCAGACCCAAAATATAAAGAATTAACCACCATAAAAATTGGTAAAGTCCGACCTACATCTCTGCCACTCACTACTGTTGACTGTTAGTGCATAAAAGCACTATAAACAGTTCCACCTGATATTAGTTCACAATAAAGTTCTTTAATAAGAACATATACTGGTGGATAACAGGTGACCGACTTTGTCTCTGACACCTTCATAACACAACAAAATCCTTATGCCTGACTAGGCATTACTAGTAGTATGTTAAACCAATGCCCATAGACATATATGATTTAAATTCGTCCTTCTAGGGCTGAAAATGGTTTAGATCTTGGGTCTGTAAAAGGCATCCAAAAAATGAGCAAACCCCATAAATAGTTCTCAGAACAGAGGTAATTGAGGCCAACAAACCACGTAACCCAAAATTCTAAAACTGTAATGTCCCAGTTTAAACACACTGTAAAGATCATGTAAAGCTCATATTCAAAACATACAAGAAGTGTATGATAGAGTTAAATAGTTTGAATGTAAGTTAGTTCATATTCCAATATGTCCCAATACAGCGATATATTTTTTAGGACCTCAATAAAGCCATAAAGCCGATAATGAACATCTGCATTGTAAAAGCAGTGTTATAATCTAAAGTAATTCACATATAGACAATAGACTGCCCACTCTGTTCATACATATATCATAAGTAAACACAGTATCTGTTTGTAAATTGTCCTAATATAACAGACAACCAGGATATGTCTAAACACAGTAAACCTAGAATTATAATAAAGTTACAGTAATAGATGTTTCAAAACATTGCATCAAAAGAAGTCCAAAATATGATGTGTAAACAGTTCCAATGCCTCAGTTCTTCAATAAAGATATCCGGTTATTAGAAAAACTGTAATACAGAATGACATCGTCCCATATATCCAAGCCTCTATATTGAACCACGAATAGGTCCAATCAATAAAGAAAAGTCACAACCTTCCAATTCAACAAACAGTGATGGTTAGAAAAGAGTTATGCAAAAGTTATATGTTTTCGTTCATAATGCCTCAGTTGAAAAATAAAGATGGCGTCTCCACAGATAGCCGAAAACCCAAAGATTTCCACTTGATCTGTTAGAGATTTTTAACAATGTCCCAACAGTCAGTAAACTCACATTATTGAAGACATAAGCAAAATTAGTCCCTCTTTTGAGCGCCAAATTTGTATAACAAAGCGTGTCAAAAAACAATATCAATAGTTGTGACTCCAAAACGCCAAATATGAAGCGCTAAATGTGCTTTGATAAACAAGCCCATTCAGTATATTATAAATACCAAAATATGAATGCCCAAAAGTCATTGGTCTCACCTTACCGAACTTGTTGATATAAATTCTGTATTTTAGGCCCCAAGTCCATACAAGAGACTGTTTCAAAACGAACAGTATCCGTAGAAAGCAGGACTAAATGCCAAACGCCAAACACTCCTAAAGGGCAAGACCCAACAGTATGCAGTGAACTGAGATGATTTCTGAAAGATGTAGAATGTGAAATCCACTCATAAAACATATATCCAGGTCAATGAATAAAAAAGACTGGTCCACATAGATTATTAAATGTCCTGCACTACAAAACATATTACTGCCCTACTGTCCAGCAAAGGGCCTCCATTCTAATAACAAATACTTATTGCTCACAAATAAGTCACATAATTTTGCAAGAGACTCGCTCTACTCCCATTGCATTGCTAAACTCTGGAACAATATCCCCACACAAATAAAACTCTCTGACGAACTCAATAGTTTTAAACCACTACTTAATCAATCCAGGTCCTGCACATGCTCATTACAAGGTTAAGAATTTGCATTCACTGCATGATACTCTACTTAATCAGTCAACAGTCAACAATAGTGAGTGGCAGAGACGTAGGTCAGCCTTTACCAATTTTTATGGTGGTTAATTCTTTATATTTTGGGTCTGAAAGACATTAATATTTAATGGTGTTTGATATACTTGGAATTTTCCTTTGATAAGGGAATCATTGGGACCAACATCCAGTGACTCATAATGGAGGTTTATTTAACTGGTTTTGGATCATGTTCTGCTTGCTATTAGAGTTTAATTTGGCTGTTGGTTTTGTTATTTTCCATGGCTTAATAGTTATTCATTTTGGGTTAGATATACTTCAATATTTGGACTTATAATTGATGGTGGAATAACATAATTGATTCAACTACTAACATATCTTTAATATCATGGACCTCACTAAGCTATTACAAGGTTTATCAGCTGACAGAGACAATTTAGAGATTTTTGGTTTTTAACCATCTAATTTCACTAACACTGTTCCAGATAAGGATGACCCACAACATCTTTTTGGTCTATTATTTCAAAAGTTGACCAAAAATATGAGGACACTTAGGGTCAATATTTGGCACCTCAAATTATTTAAAGCTTACAAGCTTAAGGACATCACACCACAAGGTTTAAGAGTTAGGATTCAACCCCTGGTGGGACAGATAGATGACCAACTTTCTCAGGATTGGGCCTTAGCACAACATAAAGCATCCATGCTTTTTGCAGATATCCTAATTGTATATTATGAAAGGATGATTGATAAATGCATAGGTGAGGTTACTATTAGTTGTGAACAGGCCAAAATATATGAGACAGAAACTTTTTTGCATGGCTATTTAAGCAACTTGGCTAAAGATCTATCCATATTAGAGGAACAGCTAGTTAAGAAGAAAACCCAAAAATTCCAAAGAGGCATTACAGATTATGAAAAGGGGAAACCCTTTGTTACTCAAAAAAGTGTGCGATTTTCATATTCTGGTTTCAAAATAACCAATTGAAAGAAAAGACCCAGATCAATACTTAGAAAATCAGCACAGACTTATAGTGGGACTTCTGAGGAGGATTCGTCCTCTGCCACTGATCTAGACTCCCTTTCTACCCAAGAATCTCCAGTGGCTAAAAGGAAACCTCATGTAGACCCATTATGCATAAAAATGTAGGGGGGTAGGAAACACAGAAGAAACACACAGTAGTCAACCACTGTTGGAGAAGATTGTATCTCAGTGAACAATGTACATAACATCTCATCATACCAATTGTCTGATGTACAAATTAAACTATTGAATAAGGGTCTCAATTTTGTGCTGACTTTTGTGGTACCTGAACATACACTGGTCAATGAACTTAATGATTTTTGTAGACTACTTAATTTGAAAATATTTTTTCAGATACACAAAATACTCAAGGATCTACTGGTTTCCATTTTGGAAAATATAATTTTGAGCCCCCCATGGATAAGCATGTTGCAGTTTTCAGGGAGTGTGTGTTAAAAGAACTTCATTTTTCTCAGGAACATCAGTTGGTTAGACACAATTTGTCCAAAGCAGAACAAAAAGCATTACAGGACCTTAGTAATTATCATGATCTAGTTATTTTGTCAGCAGACAAGGGAGGTGGCATTGTGGTTATGGATTGGAACACATACCAGGCAGAGGCTGAAAAACAACTGTCTGATCCCCAATTCTATATACACATGGTAGTTGATCCAACTCCGAATTTCAAAAAAGAAATTGATTCCTTCCTAGACCTAGCAACACGGGAAGGCATAATTAGTCAGAAAGTTTGTAGACAACTGAAGGTTTCAGGTCTCGTGCCCCAGTATTTATACCTACTACCAAAGATACATAAACATCCCACTAACCCTCCAGGATGGCCAATAGTATCTGGTAGGGGATCATTAACTGAACCTTTATCTGCCTTCCTTACAGAACATTTGCAACCTTTGCTACCCATAGTTAGGTCTAGGTTGAAGGACACTACACAGCAAATTGGTGATTCTTAATGCCCATGACTTATTTCGTCGTTTTAATGGACAATTTCAGGCCAATAAAGCCAATCCCCACTAGCTGTGGATATGCATATTTCAGCCTCACTTATTACTTTAGTTTGTTGTTTGGGATATTTTTGCAGTGATCCTAATGATAGTGGACATCAGCTGAGTATAACAGCCCTGTGTTTCGTACGCTTAGTCAAACACTCTGCTTGTGCTGTGCTGATGAGGTCATAACAAGGCCAAAATATGCATATCCAGAGTTAGTGGGGTTTGGCTTTATTGGCCTGAAATTGTCCATTAAAATGATGAAACAAGTCATGGGCATTAAGAATCGCCAATTTGCTGAAACACCTGATGTTCATAAGGATCATTTGCATATATCCCATGTGCCTCTGATACAAGAGGTTTGGGAGGTCACTCACTGGAGGTTCTAGCTTTGCTGGAGTTTTCATTTTGTTTCTACTGATTGGTTTTTCAGTGACCTTCTCACTTATTGTTTTAAATTAGACATAATATGAAAATATTGGTTAAGAATAGATACAAATTATATGACAATGATTTAATAAATAGAGACATTTTGGCCAGTTTATAGAGAAATTAAAGGTAAGCTAGTACAACACAAACAGGAATTGCAATATGAAGTGAAACAAAAGCAGGCTTATGGTATATTTAGCAAGAATGCCAGGGGAAAGAAACTGCAGAAGTAAGGAAGTGAGTGAAGAAGGGAGAATAAGGAGATGTAGGGTATGAAAAGGTATTTGTTCACATTTAGGGATATAGTTTATCCTGATGTTGAGCAAGAGTAGAGCCAGCTTTTGGCTAGGAATGCTTTCAAAATGCTTTTGAATGATGTAAGGGAGGGTATTGACCTGATGGATAGAGATAAGGAGTTTGAGGACTTAGCAACATGGTACAAGTAGAGACAATGCCCAGTGGATTTGGTAGGTTTGTGGACAGACATGAGTTTTCGGTCATTATCTGGCAATGACCAACTGGGAACACAGATAGAATGTTATTTAGTATTGGACAAGGAGATGGATTCTGTATAATTTTATAGGTGGAAAGAAATTGTGTATATGTTAGTTGATGGGTAGCTCTAACCAATTTAGGCTTTTTAGTGGTATACTCCCGCGGTGGTGGTGCTGCGGTAGTGTTGTCGCCTCATAGTAAGACACTGTCCGGTTCGATTCTCAGCTAGAGCGTCTTCTGCATGGAGACATGCGTGAATGGGCATACCTTCGTTGAAGGTTGTGCATCAGGCCTGGCAAGCCGGTACGTAAAAATCAACTGCCAATCATTAGCGGACCGGAGTTCCACTGTGACGACCCCTAACCAGGAAAAGCCGAAAGAAGACACACACACACACACACACACACACACACACACACACACACACACACACACACACACGCACACAGTGATGGGTTCTGAAAGGGGTGTTTGCTGCACAATAGTTGTGTTGTTGAGAATGTTTTTGGCTCTGCAAAGCATCCATAGTTTTTGCTAAGTTTTATCATGCAATTTTGTATATGCAAGTAGACTTTATGATTATCATCCACTATTATCCCTAATAATTTGCTATGAGAAGTGAGTTCACTGGTTGTGTCATTAAGAGAGAAGATTTAAAAATTTACTTTTTCATGAGACAGGAATTTGGAGGAAAAAAAAAAAGAAGTCGTTTATTTTTTGTAAGGAGTGAGCATAAGTTGTGAGTTACAAAACCATGCTTCAGTAGCTGTTAAAGCTTTCTGAGTAATTTTCTGGAGATGTGCCCAGTTGTCTGATGTGCATATGAGTGTGGAGTTATTTGCATACTGTATTCGGGAAGCCTGTTATGATAGAGCCTTGTGGTACAATGGTTTTGACTGAGAGGTATGGAGAGAGGGTGGAGTGCCATTTTACTGGCCTATACCTACTGGACAAGTAGCTTTTGAACCCTAGAAGGTTGGACCGATACAGACCTAGTGAGGACTTTTGAAGTAGAAGTTTGCTTTGACAACCTGTGCAAAGGCTTTAGAACAGTCTGGAAATAAAGTAGACACTAGTTTGCCATTATTTATAGCTTTATTGATACTATCTACAAAGCTTAGAAGTGCAGTGTTAGTTCTATGGGAGGGACAGAAACTGTGTTGTGTGGGGATATATGTTCTTCCTGCAGGAAATAGTTTTGCAATTGTTTTTGAGTACATTTTTCAAGTATTTTGGGGAAGAAAGATACGATCATTCCTTCCCTCCCTCTCTCTCTCTCTATCAGGGTGCAAGGGAGTTACACAGTTCACTGGAAACATCCCTAGACCATACACACTGCAGACTCATCCAACAGGCAATGGAGGTCCACTCAATTCACCCATCATTTATTTAGGACAAACTGTGTACCACCTCTGCCCTTGTGTTTTAAGTAAGTCTTAGGGGCATCCAGTCTTCTGCATGTATTTTCACCTGCATAGTGACTAGTCTGAAGACAAGTGCTTCAGTGTCCTAGTTTTAAGCCATAACCTTATAGTCTGCAAACTGGTCTTCACTGACATCCTGCTAGTCAGCTTTTACTCTCTACTACTTAACAGACACTGACATTTACTCATACTAGTCTTCCTCAAACTATTTCTTTCTCTTACATTTTCTTCACTTCTTCTAGACTTGCTACTCCCATTATTTATATCCTTCTGTCTTTCTTTAGTGGAATTTCATGCCTTCAAGGAAGTCGCCTTTGATTTACCGCCTTCCTTTCTTATTTATCTTTGCCCGAGACAGTCATTAAAGCACATTCAGCTCTGAGCTAGTATCTGTACATGGTCAACATTGACTCAGTGCACTCACCGTCACTTTGGTGTGTTTTTATTTTTCTGTAGAAGTGTCCCTGCAAGGAAATCGATTTGCATGTAACAATGAACTCTGCACTTTGAACACCAGTCTGTAGGCTATATTTTTATGTAAATTTTACAATTATGGCAGCTTAAAATAAACAACATTGTCCACTATAATAGCTCCATATTCTAAGACCACAACAGTCCCATTGGTACTTTCACCTTTAACTGTGCTCAATTTATAGTTTTTAGAGGTCCACTGTCTCCCTTGCATAAGTTTATTTCTCTTTGTTTAACCACTATCAGTTCTGAGTCAGTATTTTTCCAGAGCTGCAATACTGCATTCTGGCTTTCTATTTCTCATTGTTTTTGTAATCTGTGGGGGTTGGGGTAGCCTTTACACTTTGCATTTCAAAGTCCATAGAAACCTCCTTACATTGCACAGGTGTTTAAACAGTCAAGTGCATTTTTTAATGCTATCAGCATTAGTTAGGTATTGGACTAACTCTCCTACTAAAACTGTGTCCTAGAGCAACAAAATCAAGACTTTCATCTACTAACTCGCACAGGGGCCTTTTATACTGCATTGTCCGTTTTACTTATCTCACTCAGCAGATTGGTGGATATTTATGTTGTTATTGATTGTTTTTTCTCTGTCTTTTTGCCAGGTTTTCAACTCGCTTTGTTTGCCCTTGCTAATACTCAGGCTCACTCAGCTACCATACCCTACTCCAATTCTCAAGCACCCAACCTCACTTACTCTACATTTATACTCCCATGGCACTCTACACACATTCTTCAAAATACAGCCATACAAGGGACTCATGCTTGTGGAGAATGCAATGTTTGTAGCTATATTAGGACTGATAATGCTTTTATGCATCCTTTGAATGGACGTCTGTACACATTTAATGTTTTTGCTGACTGTAACAGTAACAATTTGGTGTATTTGGCTGTGTGTGAAATCTGTGATTCCTATAATGTTGGTATGACCACCAGACAACCTAGGAATCATATCAGAAAGAAGGGAGTGATCATATGTTTAAATTTTTGGTTCTGGAACTTGGCAAAATGTCAGGTAGAGGTGGTGATGTTAAAGCCTATATTGAATGTTTAGAAGTAAAATGGATATATAATCTAGCTGCTAACAGAGGGAAGGGTTTGAACTGTAGTGTTCCATTAAAGCCTGCTTTGAGATCTAGGGCTTTAAGATAATTGGATCTTGTTAACAGCTTAAATGCTTCTCTATAAAATGGTAGCGAATTATGTACATAGTAGATCTGAAGAAGCAACATCCGTTGCAAAAGCACTCAACCTACTAGTTTTTATTAGACTTTACTGTGTTTTGTTGTTTTATTAAAGTGTGTTTCTGCTATATTCTTACAGACCTTAAATAATCTAGCACTAGTACATAATAAAATGTATAGTTCCATAGCACCACCCACATATTCCTCAAACTAATACCATCAGTTCCCTCCAAAAGAAAAACAATCAATAGAATTACCCCGTACCACGTCTAACAAAAGAAACAAAAAAAAAATCATAATAAAAAGGGATAGAGCCTGGAAAAATTGGTATAAAAATAGAACTCAACATACCTTCCAGCAATTTAGACATCTTACAAACATTGCAAAACTCCATGTCAAACAGGATAAGCAAACATACTATACCAACCTACAAGACAAACATAACAAAAGCCCAAAACTTTTTTCGTCATCACTAAATAAATTACTCCACCCTGATGAGACCATCACTAAAAGTAAACTTTATTGTCATTTAGGACTACACATGTATAAACCTAAATGAAATTACGAGTATCAGCTCACCATGAGAGTACAGAAGAAGCATAGGATACAACAAATAGAACATGAAGACATATCAAGTAAAGGAATTAGAGACTAATAAAAAAGAACATAGGAAAAAAGCTAACCCCCAATGTAGTCATATAAATAATGTACAATAGCAGCATGACGGATACGATTGGTTATTGCACATGAACTTTATGTATTATTACATAAAGCAAGTAACAGGCATTTGCACTTGAATGTAAATATATAACTAAGTAAATAAATAAATATTGCACATTCCAAACAAAACACTGTTATTAAGTTAATTTGTGGTGGAGTCACTGGGGCTGGTGTCCGAGTTAATAAGTCTCATCACCATTGGGTAGAAGCTGTTTTCAGACTCTACCCCCACATAGTTTAATTCCTACTTTATACAATCAGTATTATCCCTCTTAGGCACTAATACATCTGCCCCATCTGTCTACCCCTATCCAATCTAAACCACCCACAACTCTTCAATTTTAGTCTAGTACCTACCTCATTCATAAGAAAGTTGCTCCTTAAACTAAAAACTGCTTCCATTGCTGCATACCTCTCAAGTGTACCTTATTACGTGGAACGTATCTCATTTGGGGTCTTAAAAAGTTCATGTTCTTCAAAGTTCTTCAAAGTTCCACACTGAAAGAGTCTGTCACACATTCAGTGTTAGGAATTTGTTTAAGTGAAATCCATGGCAAATAGAAACTAATCATATCAATTCGTTAAAATGTCTTCTTTATAAGTAAAACCAGTATATTTTAACCATCCTATGACCTTCCTAGTTAAAGTTGTTAGTAAGCCATTAGTATGTGTTCCACATTTTGCCCATTTGTTCCACATTTATGAGGGCTAGTGTTCCTCATTCTGAAGATGGGAGGTTGAGAGCTATGCATTGCTGTAGACCAACTACCATCAGAACACCTAAAACTGTCTGCAGAAGTTAGCATTCCCTGTGTTCATACAAATTAATAGGTCCATAGCAAAAAGATACATCTCATCACTGTGGAAAAAGTCCTGCATCATACCCACTGCACAAAGGCAGCACATCTACAGAGTTTAATAACTACAGACCAATAGCGATTCTCTACCCCCTTTCCACAATATTTGAGAAATGCATCAATATGCAGCTGATGCACTGCCTGACCTCAAATAACCTACTCTCAGAAACACAACATGGCTTTAGGCCCCAGCACAGCACCACTACTGCTCTATTAAATTATCCCAATATAATAAACCAACATAGAAACAATGATCTGCTTGTGTCTACCATGTTCTTAGACTCATGCTGTCTTGCACCAGCCACTGCTCATTCAACTCTTCCTCAGTACGACTTTCAGAATACTCCTTGTTGTGGTTTCTTAGTTACCTGTCTGGAAGGCAACAAGCTGTTAAATGACAACAAACCTACTCATCCTTTCATCCAGTTACTACAGGTCCCTCAGGGCTCTATCCTGGGTCCTCTTCTATTTAATATATTTATTAATGACCTCCACACCTCCACCCATCATGCTAGTTTAGTTCAGTATGCAGATGACTCAGCATTAATATGTGTGGCCTCAACAATAAATAAGCTCCAAGACATTACCCAAAATTCTTTCTCCTCTGTAGAAACCTGTCTCAAAGAATCAAACCTCCTGCTTAACCCAATAAAACAAAGTTAATGCTTTTCACTTCAAAACGTTGCCAAAATCAAAAGCAATATTTTACCATAAAGTCAACAAATAATGCTATCATTGAAACTGTAACAGATGACAGTCTCAAATACGACCAGCATATATTGCACACTACTAAATCCACACGCCAGAAACTAGGCTCCCTTTATAGGATCAATGGATTCCTTACAGATCTTGCAAGAAAAACTCTAGGCACATTCTTATTACTGAATCTCTTATACACCGCTCCTAACAAACTTAAACAATACTCAATGAAAGAAACTTGCCTCCTGCTACAATCTTCTTCTTCTTTCGACTTTTTCCTGGTTAGGGGTCACCACAGTGGATCACCTGTACGCTCATGATTGGCAGTGCAGTTTTGCATTGTCAAGTTGCCAACCCAACCTTTGACAGAAGGCACACACATGCACGCACTCGCACCTAGGGCCAATTTAGAGTATCCAGTCTGCCTACAGCATGTCTTCGGGATGTGGGAGGAAACCAGAGCACCCGGAGGAAACTTACGTGACCACAGGGAGGACAAGCAGACTCCAAACAGAGGCACCCCAGCGTGACCACAGGGAGGACATGCAGACTCCAAACAGAGGCACCCTAGCTGAGGATCGGACCAGAGAATCTCTTGCTGTGAGGTGGCAATGCTAACTGCTGCACCACCACGGCCACCCTGCCTCCTGCTACAATAAAATACCTAAATTTGCCACCAATCTCCCTCATAGGCCCCACCATTGTCATAGCTTAAAACAATTAAACTAGCTTGAACTACAAAACTACCTAACGTTCACAACTACCTACATCACACAAACTCATTCATCATCCAGGAAAATGTCCTGCACTACAAAACTTATTACTGCCCTACTGTCCAGCAAAGGGCCTCCATTCTAATAACAAATACTTATTGCTCACAAATAAGTCACATAATGTTGCAAGAGACTCGCTCTACTCCCAATGCATTGCTAAACTCTGGAACAGTATCCCCACACAAGTAAAACTCTCTGACGAACTCAATAGTTTTAAACCACTACTTAATCAATCCAGGTCCTGCACATGCTTATTACAAGGTTAAGAATTTGCATTCACTGCACGATACTCTACTTAATCAGAATACTCTCAACCTCTCACTGATATGGCAAAACAATTTTTATATGTAACTGCTGTCTGTACAATCCACTAAGTTGCATGTGGGGTTTCTCTTTAGTAAATTCCACCTCTGTAAAATCTTAGAATGTGTAAATGTGACTACTGTTTGTGTGTAAATGTAAATAGAAATGTAATTACTCTGTGTTTAATTGGAACTTGGTATAATGCAATGTAAGCAAATGGAGCTTTCCTCTCCAGGCCTCTGCTGAAAATGGATATTACCGAGTTGGACTTTCCCAGTAAACAAAGACAAATAAATAAATAAGATTGCTATAGTCTAACGTTAGTGATGCCTACTGAATTTCCTCTTTTGTGTAGAGGGATGATGTGTGATTTTTTTTTTCTAGAGAGAGGGAATGTGGGATTCCTGTACTGACCTATTTATACGGATTGAGGTAGGATAAGCAATGCTATTGGCTGCTGTTTTAAGGTACTCCCTTGGAAGGTCATCAGCTGAAATAGAGCATGGTTTGAGTTTGTTTAAGGGCAGTTTTGTATAGGATATGTGCACAGGTTTGAAGGTGAAACAGGATGTGGTGATATGTCGTTGCTGGGCAAGGCTGAGATTAGATATTGGGTAATCCTTGCTTAGGGGTCCTATACTATCTATGAAATAAGAGTTGAATTCTTTTGCAGTTTTGAGTGATGAGTTATTGGAAGAATGGTTAGAGTTGAATTTTTTGACAGAGTGTAAATTTCTTTAATAGCTAGCCAGAATTTTTAGGGTTGTGTTTATTATTGTTCTGAAAGTTGGTGTAGTATAGTTTTTTTACTTCATTTATTTGTGTTTTAGTATGGTTGCAGAGCATTCTGAAGTTTTCAAGATTTTGTGGTGTTTTATTGGTATTTTATATTTTTGCTATACTTTCCATGCTTCTTCTCTATCATGCATTAGAATTCGACTCTTTTTGGGTAGTCAAATTGCACTATTTGCTTTTAGTCTCTTCCTTCTAGGAGGTGCACGGCTATTTAGGAAAGTTGTATTGAATTAATTTACAGCATTATCTAAAGGGAGAATTTTGGGAATGTCCCTGATAATAGATGCTAGGGTAGTAATAAATATTTCTGGGTTAAACTTGGACAGGTTGCATATTATTTTATAAACATGCTGTTTAAGTGGATGTGTAAGGTGTTTGGTTGAATAGAGTGGGAGATGGTCACTGAGAGTGTCTGACATTGTAGCTGTGGTGATGAATTTGCTAGGATTTAATACTAGGATTCAGTCAAACAAGAAAGTTGGTGTCTTGCTATAATGTATGGAGATATTAATTAGCTGTATGAAACCGCATAAGTTCATGTATGATGCAGACAAATTAATGGTTATGTCGAACCAAATGATATTGACATCACCTAGTTGTATTTTTCTTTGGAATTGTTATGAATATCCAATGCAGGTTATATTCGTATTGCCACCATTAGTGCTGTAATGGGCAGTAAAATATATTTTTTGTATTTATTTTCAGGAAAGTAATAAAAAACTCTGCTGAATTGAATTTTAATGTTGGTTTATTGTAGGGGGGAAATGTGGTAGTTGTTAGGAAATATTAAAACAATACCACCACCTTTTCTCTTTATACAATCATTACGGATGATATTATAGCCAGGGGGTATAGTTTTACAGTCGTTTATGCTGAGTTTAAGCCAAGCTTCAGTTACAGCAAGAAGAACAGGTATGAGCTGGGTAATCCAGGCATGTAGTTCAGTAATTTTATTTATTATGCTTCTAATATTTATGGTAGGTGACCATTGCAGGGTTGGAGTAGTGTGCGGAAGGGGATTGTCTTAATGTTGGTTGTGATAAGTGGGGCCAAGATTAGGGTGAAAGTATCCTCCTAGGAGGATTTTGGTATTTTGGGGTATTACTGATTCTTGTTTTCTGGAGACTATTTTTCCATTTAATTTTGTTTTGATTTGAGTTAAAATGGAGTTAATCAGTCTATATTTGGGGTAAAAGTGAGGAGTGTCACATAGTTTAGTGTGATGTTTGGAGAGTTTAGGGAGAAAGCATGGATAGGTGGTTGGGACAGAGAAAGATGTTGAGAGCTTTTATTGAGTCATGGTAGGATGAGCAATGGCTCAGTAGAAGCAGAAGAATAGATGATAAGGTGAAGAATAGCATAATTAAGTAAAAGGATCTGTATTTTATCAATGGCAGGTAGTGGAGAAGTAGGAATCAAGAAAGAAGCAAGAAGTTGCAGGGCTGTAGGATATTTAGTAGTGGTAGAGTCTAAAAGCTGGTAGAAGGTCGGTAGGAGGGAAGTATTTTCTATGAAGGAAAAGAGTAAGGTTGTCCTGGTATCTTCTGTTATATTTCTGAAATGTAAGAAATAGAGGGGTTTGAAAGGATAGGGTATGAGGATATAGTTAAGATAGGAAGTTGTGAGGGTTTATTTGGGGAAAGCATAAGCTGAAATGTAAAATAATGGATACGGACTTTTGGGGAGCAGTCTGAGCATGAATGGATTTAGGGCAAAGCAGAAATGGAGTGAGAAGGGCTGTTGGGAATGATGCTAAATGTTAGATGGAAGATGGGAAATAGGAAAATAGAAACAGGAGTGATTGCACGATAATAGTAAAGTGTTTGGTGAGGGTTAGGGAATGGATGTCACAAGTAAAATGTGTATGTGGGAAATATAACAGTAGAGTAAAAGGGGATGGGTGATAAGTCGGGTGAAAGGTAGGTAAGCATATCGAGCTTCACACCCTCAAGTCAATTATTACAGAGAGCAATTGGTTTATAGCTGGTACAGAGGAATCTTCAAAGAGGCACAAAGTAGAACAGGTTTTCTTTCATTTAGTAAAAGCAGAAATCAGGAAACTAGGGAGACTAAGTAACTGGCTTATACAGTTTACTCTATTGGACAAGAGACAGGGCAGTGGTCAGCTAGTAAGTGGGCCTTAGAGTGAAGGACTACTCTTTTGGGAGGAATATCACAGCCAGTGTCCAGTACAGGGCAGGCATGTATTTAACTAACTTAAAGTTAATACACAGCAAGGTTCTTCATGTTAAATTTGCTTACATTGCTCAATGACAAATTTCTCAGTGTAAACTTTTGGGAGTTGTGTCCTGTGGCAGAGCTCCTGCAGTATTGGAGTCAAGAATGGATGTAATGACCACAGGCTCTGAAAGGAAATAAAAGAGAAAACTCTACTAAACTGTAATGTTATATAGAAGCAATAAAGTTAATACTTATTCCTAGAGATGAAGGAAGGATAACAGTGATTCAGAGCAAGAGGATATGTATTACTGTAAGAGTAGAGAGATAGCAAGAAAGTTTATAAATATAAGGTCAAAAATAGGTTTAGCAGTTATGGATTGGGGTAGTTAACCAGCTACACAGTTTGGTTTTGTGAAGGGTAGATCATGCCTGCTCATCTTGGTCGACTTCTTTGAGCCAGTCACCAGAGCTGTGGATGAAGGTAAGGTGATTCATACAGCCTACCTTGATCTGGCCAAGGCCTTTTATACCATTCCCCACTCAGGAATCATAGAAAAACTTACTAAGCTAGGCATCAACCCCTATATCACTAGGTGGGTTGCAAACTGGCTCACAGATAGAACCCACAGTGTGAAAGCAGCTGATCCCAAGTCAGACTGCTGACCAGTCACGAGTGGAGTCCCACAGAGTTCGGTCCTGGGTCCTCTCCTGTTTGGTATCTACTTCTCTGAAGTCCAGGCCAACACAAAGGGACTCTGGCTGACAAAGTTCACAGATGATTGCAAGTTGGGATCTATTATTAACTCCCCGAGTGATGTTGATATCCTACAGAAAGGCCTCAATGAGACCAACGACTGGTGTCAGAATCATGGCCTTAAGCTCAATGCCAAAAAATGTGTCTTCATCCCCTTAGGGAAAACCCGGTTCCCTTGAATTGCCACATTGATGGTAGTCCACTGAACACAGAAGGCGTTATAAGAGATCTGATTGACAGCAACCTCTCCTTTGACCACCACTTTGCCACTGTGGTCAAAAAAGTCCTTCTATGTGGCACATCTCATTACTAAGGATTTTGCAACCAGGAAGAAAGAGGTCATTGTCTCCCTCTACTCTTCTGTCATTAGGCCAATCATAGAGTGCAATGCCCCATTTGGCATATACCTCACTAGACACCTGCAACAACTGTACAGGCCACAAAAGTATCTCACAAAGAGGATCCTAGGATTTAAACACTTGTCCTGTATGGACAGACTCAAAAAACTCCAACTAGTCTCTGTCTCATATCGCCTACTTAGAGGCAATCTCTGCTTCACTTACAAAGCCATGTCTGACCCAGTTCTGTTAGAAATGCTACATCTAAAGAAATCCCAATCCCTCCACACCACACACTCCAGAGACCTCAACCTCATTATCACAATCAACAGAACTTGCTGGAGGGACAGGTTCAAAACCCAGAGACTGCCCATGCTATGGAATAGACTTCCCATACATATCAAGCAGAGCAGCTCACTGGCCCTCTTCAAGAGAAATCTTGATGAGTGGATGGGAAATAGCAAATTCACCCCAAGGATCACTCCAGCGACTCTACTCAACAGCGGCACTAGGAACTAAGGTTGGGTGGCATGATGCCAGGGTAATCCTATGGGCTAGGCTTGTAAAGGCTCCAGGGCCATTAGCCTAGTACATACCCATGAACCTATATTGTGTCAGAAATGCATAGTCCTAGTAGAGTAAAATGTGTTAAAAGAAGTAAATGTAGAAACTGAGGAACAGCTTAAGGAAAGGGGAAGGGGAAAGAGGAGTGGATATGTCAATCACATGCATTTAAAAAAGAGAAAGTGGAACTTGAACAGTGTCCTAAGCTTCTCCAAGCTGTAACAAAGCAAAGGGCAAGTTTGAAACACAAGCAATTCTTTCTTAAGTGTAAAGCAAGTAAAGTAACTACTGAAGAAGAGAAATAGAAACTACCAGTACACCTGGTGGGAAAAAATTATTTTTGTGAGTTGCCTTTTTAGGGAATGAAACAGATGAGGGGGGGACACTGACATACAGTATGTATTCATAACAGGTGAGGCCATGGCTTCCACTTCATATCACAATATGTAGTCAGATAATGCCGACTTGGCTGATCTCCCGGTGAGCCATGCCAATTTTAATAAGGCTTAGTGGGAAGACTACACACTAAGTAGGGGAAGAGAGAATACAGAAAAAAAAATAGATGGTTAGTACAAGAAAAGGAATAGCTTCACTTCACATCCACTGGGATGAGAAACCACCTTCTCTACTAACCAAAGATGAAGTCCATAAAAGTGAACTGATTATTAATTCCAGGGATCTTTAGAACACTGGTCATGAAGTTAGCTCATAGCCACATTTTTGTTGGTCATTTAGAAATGGCAATTTAGAGAATAAATGGGTCCTGGGAATACTCAACAGGGTATGGAGAGAGACTTGTTTCCTAGATGACTGCAGAATAAATATTGTACTGCCAATGTACAGGAAAAAAAGGGGTATTCAAAACCACAGGCAGTACAGAGACTTCAGACTTTTCCCACTTCATTAAAGTACTTTAATGAACTAAAATACGCAGAGTAGAAAGTAAGATGGAAAATGACCAATTTGAATTGAGAGCAGGATGCAGTACAACCGATGTGATGTATAGTGAAATACAAAGAAGACACAAAGCTGGAGATTAGAAAAGAGACCAGCCCAGAGAGTCCTAGACTTTAACAAACCCTATGATAAGGTCCCAAGAATGTTAATTTGGGCAGTAACTATACACCACCAGGGTGACTGGCCAGCACCCTAAGATCCAGGTGTACGCTTTTCTTGGGACTAGCTGGGTATTACAGGAAGATTGTGCCCAGTTTTGTGACTATTGTCTGTCCTTTGACAGATCTCAAAAGAGTGAAAGCTCCTATCAAAGTGTGATGGTCTCTTGAGGCAGAGAAAAGATTTCATGAACTAAAGAGGAGCCTTTGTTCTGAACTTGTCTTAATGATTTCTGATTTTACTGAAGTGTTTACTCTGCATACCAACACATCAGAGGTAGGTTTTGAGGCAATACATTCACAAAAGGAGCACCCTATCTTATGTATTAGCATGAAGCTGAGAAATTCATAAAGAACATACTGAGCTATTGAGAGAGACAGAGTTCTAGTTATAAACTGGGCTTTCTTTGCATTGAAACATTGTTTTTGTAGGCAATCACTTCAGTCTGGTAACAGATAATGCCCCTTTGCAATGGTTATGTAGGCAAGCTGATGGTAATACAAAGTTGTCCCAAAGACTTCCAGTATATAGTGACCCAGAAACCCGACCTAGCCAGCTAAAGTGCTGAGTTGTAGTATAGGGCCTACAACCCATTTTTTTATTCTAAATGCCCTAGTTTTGTGTTGGAGGTGGAGTAGCTGTAATATGTGGATTATGACAAATGTGTATGTGCTTTTAGATGTGTATTCAGAATGTATACTGTAGCATGATGAATTGTGGGGATGACAAGGGTTGCACAAACAATCAAGTTGTATACAAAGAGGAAGGTAGTTCCTCACTTTGGGGGGGGGGGGGTCATCTGAAGGAAGACCTGGAAGCATAGAATGAGAGAGTTCATTCAGGCTTAGCCTGTGGAGTGTAATGTGTAGAAATACTTGTTTCCACAGCTGGAAGCTGGGCCTGGAAGAGGCCTACATCCTTGAAATTTTGTTTTCAAGATAGTCTGTGTCTAGGATGGGCTGTGTGGACTGAACACTGTTATGAAAAGTAACTAAGGTACTATTTGCTTTCTTTGACTCTGCAAAGCCAGGTAGGCTAATACTTTGGTTACTAGTTTGAGATATGTGTGTGTGTGTGTATATATATTCATAGGTAGGTACTAAACTATCAGCCCAGGGTCCTATATAAGACTAGTTAAAAAAGTTCCCTGGCTTTCGCCACCCAAGAAAGTTATTTTCCTGTGCCCCTGTCTAGCAGAGCCACAAAAGAGATCCCCGGGGTGAATTTCCTATTTCCCATCCAGTTGTTGAGATTTTTCTTAAAGAGGGCTAATGAGGAGCTTTGCTTGACATGAATGGGTAGTCTGTTCGAGAGCATGGGAAATCTCTGGAACAGAAATTTATCCCTCCAGCATGTTTTGTTTATTGTGGTGGCAAGGTTTATGTCCCTGAGCAAGTGGCTCGGAGGGATTGGGGTTTCTTTAAGTGTAGCATGTCCAACAGATCTGGGTTTGACATGGCTTTGTATGTTAGGCAGAGGTCTGCTCTGAGTAGGTGATAAGCAATGGAGTAGCGCTGGAGTTTTTTGAGACGGTCTGCGTATGGCATCTGTTTGAGGCCGGTAATCCTCTTATTGAGGTATTTCTGTGGCTTTTCTAGTTGTTGTAGATGTCTTCCGAGTTACATGCCAAACGGAGCATTGCACTCTATAATGGGTCTGATGAGGGATGAGTAGAGAAAAACAATGACCTCTTTTTTTCTGGAGGTGAACCCCTTTGTGATGAGGTGTGCTGCATAGAAGGATTTCCTGACTACTGTGGTGATGTGATTATCAAAGGAGAGACTACTGTCCACCTGTGTCCCAAGGTCTTTTATAACACTTTCAGTGTTTAGTAGGCTACAGCCTATGTGGTAGTTCATGGGTACAGTGTTTTTCCCAAAGGGGATGACAATGCACTTCTTGGCATTGAGCTTGAGGCCATGACTTTGAAACCAAGCATCAGTCTCAGTGAGGCCCCTTTGTAGAATGTCCACATCATTAGCTGATTCTATTATGGCACCTAATTTGCAGTTGTCTGCGAACTTCATTAGCCAAAGACCTGCTGTATTAGCCTGGACTTCTAAGAAGTAGATGCCAAACAGGAGAGGACCCAGGACTGAGCCCTGTGGTACTTCACTTGTCACTGGTCAGAAGTTGGATTTGGAGTCGGCTACTTCCACTGTGTGGGTTCTTTCAGTGAGCCAGTTGGCCACCCATCTTGTGAGATAGGGATTTATGCCCAGTCTAGTGAGTTTATCTATATTTCCAGAGTGAGGGATGGTGTTGAAAGCCTTGGTGAGGCCAAGATAGGCTGTGTGCACCACCTTACCTTCATCCATGGCTCTGGTGACTGCTTCAAAGAAGTCAGTCAGGTTTAAGAGACATGATCTACCTTTTACAAACCCAAACTAAGTGGGGTCCAGAGTTTGGAGGTTACCTGTGTCCATGTCTATAAGCTCCAAGATGATACACTCCATGGCCTTGCAGACCACGCTTGTCAGTCTAATGGGGCGGTAGTTCCCAGGGTCCGTGGTGGCGTCCCCTTTGTAGAGTGGAATAACCGTCACTGTGCACCATTCAGTAGACACAAAACCTAAAGTGAGATATGACTGAACATGGTACTTAGGTGAGGTGCCAGTTCATTCTGTAGTTCATGCAGAACGCAGCCTGGGATGTTGTCAGGTCCCATGGATGCTGTGTTCTTGGGTTTGGAGAGTGTGGTCTTTACTTGTGCAGCCATGATTACAGGAGCTTTGCATTCTTCTGGTATAGTGATGGGCCCTTTGGAGGGTTGAAGTTTGCACTGAACCTATCTGCCAGGATGTTGGCAATATCAGGTGGTTCTGTATATCTAGTGCCATTGTGCTGTAGCTCAGAGCAGATCTGAGTGTCACCACTGAGATTCTTGACATAGCTGTAGAATGTTTTGTGGTTGTCTTTAGAATCAGTGGCAATTTTATTTTCGTAACTAGCTTTGCAGGATTTTATGAGGGATATCAGCTTCTTACTAAGGCTGACCAGGGAGTTCCTGCAATCAGGGGATTTTACTCTTTTTTGCAACAGCTTCTTCCTTCTGTTGTGGAGTTTGTTTATGGCAGGTGACCACCAGATTGGCTTCCTTTTCTGGAGGATAACATCTTGGTTCTGTTGGGGATAGTACAATCCATGCAGTCGTGTATGTGCTTAAACAGTGCATTTGTATAGGATTCAGCAGTCGTACCTCTATTTTCCATCTGTATGAGTGTCGTGAAGCTTGCTACTTCTATTTTAAGAAGCATAAAGTTGGCTTTGGAGAAGTTTTTCATGGTGGTTTCCTTAATGGGGGGTGGGGGGGAATATTGATGTCTAGGGTGATTAGTTTGTGGTAGGATCTGACCAGTGAGGAGTTGTCCTCTGGCATGGAACATCGGTTGCCCATATTAGTAATGACCAGGTCCAGGATATTGCTGCCCCTAGTGGGGGTATGGACAAGCTGATCCAGGGCATTGGAATTTATGAATTTCAGAAAACGTTGAGCAAATGAGTTAGTACATGAGTAGTTTTCCCAGTTGATGGTGGGGTAGTTGAAATCACCCATTATTAGGGTATTGTGCTGTACCTTAACATTACCCAGTATATCAAGAAACGTGGAGTGGACATCCTGGGGCATGGTGGGGGATCTGTAACAAGCTACAACCTGGACTGCAGGCTTGCCCAGTGTTAGTTGCACTTGGATAATTTCGGATGCATTATGTTGAGCAACTAGCCTGGAGGTGTGGATATCCTTAATGAATATGGGCACGCCTCCTCCTTTACAGTTTCAGTCCCGGTTGTGTGGTTGAAAGGTGTGGTATGAGTTATAGCCTGGTAATGCAGTAGTGCTGTCTGGAGCCTTGAACCAGGTCTTTGTCACTGCACACATGTTGTTCTCCATTTTAAGGAGTGCCTCGAGTGAGTGCATTTTGAGGTTTAGACTTCTAGCACTGAGTAGCATTACCCTCAGATTTTGTTTGCTTATACCTGCTACGGTGGTGAGTTTGTCATTTGAAACTTGACTAAAAAAGGCACTATAGGGGTATCCAGAATCCCAGGGGCGACAGGTGCAGGCCATCTCTGGTAAAGCATAGTGGTCTGTCGATCATGTTGTCCCAGGCAAACAGACACTGGATCTCCTTAGAATGACACCAGAAGCTTAGCCAATTGTTGAAGTCAATCATTTTGTCCTTGTGTTGTGATATCATTCTGGGTGATGGCAGGATGCTACTCAGGGCTAGCGTCATACCTGCCAGGGCTACATGATCCGAGAGCTCCTCCATGTCTCTTTTCATGTAGTCCAGGGAGGTACATCTCAAGTCATTCACATCAACATGGACAATGACAGAGTCATATTTCTACTTGTGGAGTGACCTGAGTGCTTGCATTATGTGGCGGATCCTGGCACCCGACAGGCAGCTGACAGTAACTTTCTCCTTGTTTAGCCTGGTGAGTGGGACATCAGTGTGCCTGACTATAGAGTCACTTATGACTAGTGTGTTGGGTACATTGTTTTGCCTTATGGGCTGAGTTTGAGTGGCACACTGATTTTGTGGGCTATGTATCATTTAGGTAGTGTTGGGGGTGTGGTTGCTTGCATTTCAGCTTTGGAGCTTTCTGTTGTTTGGACAGATTTTTCTTAAGAGCCTCCGTGAATGTAGGTGTGTGTTTTGTGTTACCATGTGTGAGTTTAGGTGGTGTAGGTTTTGATGGACTATGTGTTGAGTGTGGTGTGGTGCAGGTATTTACCTTCTCCTCTTGACTGTCTAGTACAGTCTTGGCTGGAGAGAGCTTGGCTTCCAGTTTGGCTATATAAGTGAATCTCTCACAGGCTGTAGTGTTTATTGGTAGGAAGAGAGGGTTGTCAGTGTACATGAGGCAATTGCTGCATTGCCCCAAGATGCCCAGATCCATCAGCTGGACAGGGGAAAATACCGGGAGCTGATCATTAGACATGCCTGGATAGATGCTTATTAATTTAAGTACTAAAAACTGTTTTCCTCCTAAGAAGTGAGGAAAGTTGAGTGCTGCAGTAATTTGTAGATTATTTAGTGCTTGCAACGAGTTTTGAACAAGTGCTGAGAACAAGGAAACAGTTTTGAGTGCTAAAACTAGAAAACTGGCTAGTTTTAAGGGAAAATTAGAACAGCAGAGTTTTTGTCACCGGGAATAGTTTAACCCTAGTTAAATGGTGCTGCACAGAAAGATGAAAGGGATAGAAAATGCCCAAAATGGCCAGTAAAACTACAGATTCTGAGTTGAAACCACTTCTCCAGCGAAAGATAGGCTTCTCAAAGCTCACCACTCTCACTGATGAACAGAGAAGCTTCCTTCTATCTTAGTAAGGTCTGGGCAACACAGAAACTACAAAGCAGCCCAGAATTCAGCATGATCTGAAAACTGGACTCTACTGGTTATAGAAAGGTGGGAAATGAGTAGAGATATAGGATTTTTTTTTTTCAAAAATTCAAACAGATACAGTAAACAAACACTTTTAAAGCAGAAAAATGGCTATTGCACTTGAGTGTGTAGCCCTCAACAGTTCAACACTTGAAAAACACTTAAAATGATCAGTTAATGTGCAAACAGTATCAAAATTCAAAAAACAGTTCAAATAAGTTGCAAAGTTAATACAAAACACTCAGAATAGTGCAGCTAGTGAAAATATGCAATAAAAAGCAAAACAGAGGTAGTTAATCCACCCAAAGTCTCCCTTTTCTCTCTCTGCTGCTGCAGAACTTTGCAGGATATCCAGACAGGATCTTGCTGAGGTAATACAAGCCAAAAATTGCACAAACACTGTTTTTTAAACAGAAAGATGAAAGGGATAGAAATAGCCCAAAATGGCTAATAAAACTACAGATTCTGAGCAGAAACTACTCCTCCAGGGACAGATAGGCTGCTCAAAGCTCACTGATGAACATAGAGGCTTCCTTCTATCTTAGTAAGGTCTGGACAACACAGAAACTATAAAACAGCCCAGAATTCAGCAAAATCTGAAAACTCTGGACCCCACCCAGTCACCAGGACTCTACTGATTATAGAAAGGTGGGAAATGAGTACAGACATAGGATTTTTTTGTTTGTTTCAAAAATTAAAACAGATACAGTAAAACAAACACTTTTAAAGCAGAAAAATGGCTATCGCACTTGAGTGTGTAGCCCTCAACAGTTCAACAGCTGAAAAACTCTTAAAAACAATCAAAGTGTAAACAGTGTCAGAATTAAAAAAAAACAGTTCAAATAAGTTTTAAAGTTAATAAAAACGCTCAGAATAGTGTGGCTAGTGAAAATAAGCAATAAAAAGCAGAACAGAAGTACTTAATCCACTCAAACTCTCCCTTTTCTCTCTCTGCTGATGTAGAACTCTGCAGGACACCCAGGCAGGATCTGGCTGAGGTAATACAAGCCAAAAAACTGTGCAAATATGGGTTTTTAAACAGAAAGATGAAAGGGATAGAAATAGCCCAAAACGGCCAATAAAACTACAGATTCTGAGCTGAAACCACTCCTCCAGCTACAGATAGGCTGCTCAAAGCTCACCATTCTCACCGATGAACAGAGAAGCTTCCTTCTATCTTAGTAAGGTCTGGGCAACACAGAAACTACAAAGCAGCCCAGAATTCAGCATGATCTGAAAACTGGACTCTACTGGTTATAGAAAGGTGGGAAATGAGTAGAGATAGGATTTTTTTTTCAAAAATTAAAACAGATACAGTAAACAAACACTTTTAAAGCAGAAAAATGGCTATTGCACTTGAGTGTGTAGCCCTCAACAGTTCAACACTTGAAAAACACTTAAAAATGATCAGTTAATGTGCAAACAGTATCAGAATTCAAAAAATAGTTCAAATAAGTTGCAAAGTTAATACAAAACACTCAGAATAGTGCAGCTAGTGAAAATATGCAATAAAAAGCAAAACAGAGGTATTTAATCCACCCAAAGTCTCCCTTTTCTCTCTCTGCTGCTGCAGAACTCTGCAGGACATCCAGACAGGATCTTGCTGAGGTAATACAAGCACAAAAATTGCACAAACACTGTTTTTTAAACAGAAAGATGAAAGGGATAGAAAAAGCCCAAAATGGCCATTAAAACTACAGATTCTGAGCAGAAACTACTCCTCCAGGGACAGATAGGCTGCTCAAAGCTCTCTGATGAACATAGAAGCTTCCTTCTATCTTAGTAAGGTCTGGGCAACACAGAAACTATAAAACAGCCCAGAATTCAGCAAAATCTGAAAACTCTGGACCCCACCCAGTCACCAGGACTCTACTGATTATAGAAAGGTGGGAAACGAGTACAGACATAGGATTTTTTTTTTGTTTGTTTCAAAAATTAAAACAGATACAGTAAAACAAACACTTTTAAAGCAGAAAAATGGCTATCGCACTTGAGTGTGTAGCCCTCAACAGTTCAACAGTTGAAAAACTCTTAAAAACAATCAAAGTGTAAACAGTGTCAGAATTAAAAAAACAGTTCAAATAAGTTTTAAAGTTAATAAAAAATGCTCAGAATAGTGTGGCTAGTGAAAATAAGCAATAAAAAGCAGAACAGAAGTACTTAATCCACTCAAAGTCTCCCTTTTCTCTCTCTGCTGATGTAGAACTCTGCAGGACACCCAGGCAGGATCTGGCTGAGGTAATACAAGCCAAAAAACTGTGCAAATACGTGTTTTTAAACAGAAAGATGAAAGGGATAGAAATAGCCCAAAACGGCCAATAAAATGACAGATTCTGAGCTGAAACCACTCCTCCAGCTACAGATAGGCTGTTCAAAGCTCACCACTCTCACTGATGAACAGAGAAGCTTCCTTCTATCTTAGTAACGTCTGGGCAACACAGAAACTATGAAACAGCCCAGAATTCAGCAAAATCTGAAAACTGGACTCTACCGGTTATAGAAAGGTGGAAAATGAGTAGAGACATAGGATTTTTTTTCAAAAACTAAAACAGATACAGTAAAACAAACACTTTTAAAGCAGAAAAATGGCTATTGCACTTGAGTGTGTAGCCCTCAACAGTTGAAAAACACTTAAAAATGACCAGTTAATGTGCAAACAGTATCAGAATAAAAAAAAATCCCAGGCTGCATTCTACATGAACTACAGAATAAACTGGCACCCCACCTAAGCACCATGTTCAATCATAGCCTCACCTCAGGGTTTGTGCCTACTGAATGGCACACAGTGATGATTACTCTACAAAAGGGGAGCCACCATGGATCCCGGGAACTATTGCTCCATTAGCCTAATGAGCCCAGTCTGCAAGGCCATGAAACGTATCATCATGGAACTTATAAACAAAGACATTGGTAACTTCCAAACTCTGGACCCCACCCAGTCACCAAAGCCATAGACAAGGGTAAGGTGGTTCACACAGCCTATCTAGATCTTGCCAAGGCTTTTGATACCATCCCTCACTCTGGAATTATAGATAAACTCACTAAACTAGGTATAAGTCCCTATGTCACAAGATGGGTTACCAACTGGCTCATTAACAGAACCCACACTGTGAAAGTAGCAGACTCCAAATTTGACTTCAGACCAGTGACAAGTGGAGTACCACAGGGATCAGTCCTGGGTCCTCTCCTGTTTGGTATCTACTTTTCTGAAGTACAGGCTAACACAGAAGGTCTTTAGCTAATGATGTTCACAGATGACTGCAAACTAGGATCCATAATCAAAATGCCTAACAATGTGGACAGCCTACAAAAAGGCCTCACTGAGACAGATGCCTGGTATCAAAGCCATGGCCTCAAGCTCAATGCCAAAAAGTGCATTGTTATTCCCTTTGGTAAAAACTCTGTACCCATGAGCTACCACATAGGTGGTAGTCTACTTAACACCAAAAGTGTGATAAGAGACCTTGGGACACAGGTGGACAGTAGTCTCTCCTTTGATAATCACATCACCACAGTAGTCAGGAAATCCTTCTACATGGCACACCTCATCACAAAAGGTTTCTCATCCAGGAAAAAAGAGGCCATTGTTCCCCTCTACTCGTCACTCATTAGACCCATTATAGAGTACAATGCCCCTTTTGGTATGTACCTCACAAGACATCTACAACAACTGGAAAAGCCACATAAATACCTCACAAAGAGGATTACCGGCCTCAAACAGATGCCCTACGCAGACCATCTCAAAAAACTCCAGCTTTACTCCGTCGCATATCGCCTGCTCAGAGGTGATCTCTGCCTAACATACAAAGCTATGTCAAACCCAGAGCTGTTGGACATGCTCCACTTAGAGAAATCCCAATCCCTCCGAGCTGCATTCTCTGGGGGCCTAAACCTTGTCACCACAATAAACAAAACATGCTGGAGGGATAGAGTCCTGCCCCAGAGACTTCCCATACTCTGGAACAAACTACATATCTATATCAAACAAAGCTCGTCATTAGCACTCTTCAAGAAAAATCTTGATGATTGGATGGGAAATAGGAAATTCACCCCGGGGATCACTTCTGTAGCTCTGCTTGCCAGGGGCACAGGAAAATCATTTTCTTGGGTGGCGAAAGCCAGGGTACCTTTTTGGCTAGGCTTATAAAGGCCCTAGGGCCAATAGCCTAGTACCTACCTATGAACCTATGAAAAACAGTTCAAATAAGTTGCAAAGTTAATAAAAAATGCTCAGAATAGTGCAGCTAGCGGAAATAAGCAATACAAAGCAAAACAGAGGTACTTAATCCACTGAAAGTCTCCCTTTTCTCTCTGCTGCTGCTGTAGAACTCTGCAGGACACCCAGACAGGGTCTTGCTGAGGTAATACAATTGCAAAAACTGTGCAAACAAGGGTTTTTAAACAGAAAGATGAAAGGGATAGAAATAGCCCAAAATGGCCAATAAAACTACAGATTCTGAGCTGAAACCACTCCTCCAGTTACAGATAGGCTCCTCAAAACTCACCACTCTCACTGATGAACAGAGAAGCTTCCTTCTATCTTAGTAAGGTCTGGGCAACACAGAAACTACAAAACAGCCCAGAATTCAACAAAATCTGAAAACCGGACTCTACTGGTTATATAAAGTTGGGAAACGAGTAGAGAGATATGATTTTTTTTGTTTTTTGTTTTTTTGTTTTTTCAAAAATTGAAACAGATACAGTAAAACAAACACTTTTAAAGCAGAAACATGGCTATCACACTTGAGTGTGTAGCCTTCAACAGTTCAACAGTTGAAAAACACTTAAAAATGATCAGTTAAAGTACAAACAGTATCAGAATTGAAAAAACAGTTCAAATAAGTAGCAAAGTTAATAGAAAATGCTCAGAATAGTGTGGCTAGAGAAAATAAGCAATAAAAAGCAAAACAGAGGGACTTAATCCACTCAAAGGCTCCCTTTTCTCTCTGCTGATGTAGAACTCTGCAGGGCACCCAGGCAGGATCTTGCTAAGGTAATACAAGTGCAAAAAATGTGCAAACACTGTTATTTAAACAGAAAGATGAAAGGGATAGAAATAGCCCAAAAATGGCCAATAAAACTACAGATTCTGAGCTGAAACCACTCCTCCAGTGACAGATAGGTTGCTCATAGCTCACCACTCTCACTGCTGAACAGAGAAGCTTCCTTGTATCTTAGTAAGGTCTAGGCAATACAGAAACTATAAAACAGCCCAGAATTCAGCAAAATCTGAAAACTGGACTCTACTGGTTATAGAAAGGTGGGAAATGAGTAGAGAGATAGGATTTTTTTGTTTGTTTGTTTTTTTTCAATAATTAAAACAGATACAGTAAAACAAACACTTTTAAGGCAGAAAAATAACTATTGTTCTTGAGTGTGTAGCCCTCAACAGTTCAATAGTTGAAAAACACTTAAAAAGCATCAGTTAGACCAGTTTTATAAACTTTAACACCACCACAGGAATGGGGGGGGTACTTTCAGAACAGATGAGAAAACAGCAAACAATGTCAGCAAATTTATAAAATAATTCAGTCAAGCAAAAATTAAGACAATGGAGAACTCTGAAAAGTGCCAAGAAATATACTTATCAGCGATATTATTTCCAGATTATTTGAGAAGCACTCCAGTCAGAACACAAGGAGATTCTAATGGTGTATGTATATATATATATATATATATATATATATATATATATATATATATATATATATATACAAATGCCAAATATATATGCCAAAAAACATATAAAATTAGACAAATCCCTCTACTATAAATCCATCCTAAACTCTACCAACCAGAACCCTAAGCAACTCCACCCAGGGAAGGTTGATACCCCCCAGACATCCATTCCTCACTCCTCCAGCAGTATTGCTGAATCCTTCAACAAACACTTCACTGAAACTATAACATCTCTAAACAAACACTTCCCTACAACAGCCCCCCAACACCTAACCCTAAACCCTCCACTCCTCTTTTCTTCTTCACCTCAGTACCTACCTCCAACATAAAAAGACAATTGTCAAAACTTAAACCTACCAAACTCGCAGCTGACAACTTCCCATCTGAATACTTGAAAATTGCAGCTGATACAATAGCCTACCCAATTTCAATTCTAATCAACCATTCCATAACAGAAGGCTATGTTCCCTCAATATGGAAAATATCCCACATCATTCCCCTCCACAAAGGCACCCCCTCCACTGACCTCTCCAATTACCTCCCCATTGATATCCTCTCCCCTCTCTCCAAGATACTTGAAAAATGTATCAACACCCAGGTCTCCAACTACCTCCTAGCTAATAATCTCCTCTCCAAAACCCAACATGGTTTCAGGCCATATCACATCACTATATCTGCTCTGCTCTCCTTCACCAACACTATACTTCATCACAAAACCAATGGTCTCTTCTCTACTGCCGTATTTCTAGATCTCTCAAAGGCCTTTGACAGGGTATCTCATGAGCTACTACTCTCTACTCTCCCCAACCTCTCCTTCTCACAATCAGCCTGCAACTGGTTCCACAGCTATCTACACAGATGCCAGCAATCAGTAATCTGGGACAATAACCTATCAGCTCACCTCCCAGTTACTCTTGGAGTTCCCCAAGGGTCTATCCTTGGCCCTCTGCTATTCTCACATTTCACTAACAACCTACATACTGCCACCACACAAGCATCTCTTATACAGTACGCAGATGACTCTACTCTCATCTGCTGTGCCCCCACTCTACCAGAACTACAACAAATCACACAGGAATCATTCTCTTCTGTAGAAAGATGGCTATCCGATGCTCAGCTCTTACTCAACCCAAGTAAGACAAAACGTCTCCTGTTCCAACCTTCCAAAGCCACCCAAAACACCCCCCAGTTCAACATTCTCACCAAAGACAATACCATCATCTCTCCATCAGAACACACAAAATTACTCGGTGTGGAAATCGACAACACACTTAGATTTGACACCCACATATCTCTCACAATAAAAAAAGTTCACAAAAAACTTGGTGCATTATATCGAAGCCGCCAATTCCTAACCAAGGCGGCTAGAATCTCCATAGCCAATTGCCAGCTAATCTCCACCCTACTCTATGCATCCCCCATACTTACCAACCTTACGCAGACAGACATACACAAGCTGGATGCTTGTTACAACAAAATTGATAAATTTGCCACTGGAACTTCCTACCACAGCCATCATTGTATCTCCCTTAAAGAACTAAACTGGCTAGAACTCCCACAACTCCTTCACTTTAATCAACTCACCCTCGCTCATAAACTTATTAACAACCCCCTTAACATCTCTTCCCTTCAAACCCTTCTCCAACCCTATCACTCCACTAGGCCTCTAAGATTAAGCAACAAAAATCAACTCACTGTTATCAAACCCAAAAACTCAGCAGGAGAAGCCATATTTTCGTGTGCCAGATCTAAACTTGGGAACAATCTTCCACCCTCTATAACTACTCCACCTTCCAGCAGCTTTTTCAAGACTGCACTCAAATTCCACTTAAATTTGCACTGGCTTTGTCCTTGTTCTAATCCAGACTAGCACCCAGACCCTTACCCCCCCCCCACTTAGACTCTTAACCCAACTACACTACCGCCACTATTAACCACAGCCAGAATTAGCTAGTTGTCTTTACATACTTTAAAATCTTGTCTGACAACTTTGTTGCTAATATTATAAATGACAAGAAACTATCTTAACTTGCAACATTTACTGTATATACTGTTGATAATCAATATCTTGTTATTGTATTAAAGTCAACAACCTGTAATGTTGTTTACTATTGCTGCAGCTTTGTATCTCTATTTATCATGTACATGATGTGGAGCTTTTCTCCCCGGGCATCCGCTGAAAAAGGATCTGCGTCCAGTCGTAATTTCCCAGTAAACAAATGTACATAAATAAATTAAATATAAATATATATATATATATATATATATATATATATATATATATATATATATATATATATATATATATATATATATATATATATATATATATATATTACATATATATGTGGGGGGGGGTCTTTGGAGCTACTGAAAAAATCTAAACCTAAAAAAATTTTACATAATATCAACAGCAATATTTATTTATTTATTTATTTATTTATTTGTTTAGCATTTGTTTACTGGGAAAGTCTTACTGGGACATTTACCATACCCCTTTTCAGTAGAGGGCCAGAGAGAAAAGCTCTAACACTTAAATTATTCAGAAATTAGTTATACAAAGTGTATATAAACATGCAGTAAAAACATTGTAAAATGATAGTAGAAGTGAACACATAAATTTGATGGCATAAATGATACTGTGATTTATGAGAAAAACACATTGCATTAAGGAACATATAGGTTAGAGTGCTTAATTACAAGATAATGTGAGTAACTACTGTAAATAAATGAAAAGGGTTGGAAAAGGCTTTGATTTATAAGTAAAACTGGTATGAAAAATAGGTACTAAGAAGTGAAACAATGGAGAGAAATTAGGGGAAAGATCGGAAAAACTGAAGTACTTAGAAGTATGAAGTTTATGTAAATAAGTCAAATGGTAGGATAGAATTAATTAAGAGTATGCCAGGAGCAGGATCAGGAATGGAAGAGATGCTCTTTAAGGAGATATTTGAAGTTTGTCAAGTTAGAGGTAGTCTTGATGTGGTAGGAGATAAGGGTTTCATAGCTGAGTAACACAGAGTGAAGGCAGTCTCCTGCAGATTTGTTTTATTTTATTTATTTATTTTTTTTATTTGGTAGTGATGAGGAATGACTGTGAGTTGGATCTTAACTGTCTAGGTGCTGAGCAGATTGATAGTGTATTTTGGAGTGCAAGGCAACTATCAGAGTGGAATAGCAGGGTATGGGCTGTGATACATTGGGAATATGTCAGCTGACTGTGTAATTCTAGCCTTTTCAGTTTTTTTAATGAGACAGTGATGTGAGTAGTATAGAAGATAGCAGTAAATTTTGAAATGTTATTATAACAAGAGCTTAGTTTAGATAGTAGATTGGCTTTAAGGTTGGTGAGTATGGAGGTAGAATACAAAAGAGATAGCAGAAGATATGCAGTTGCAATAGTTTTTCTTGAAGGTAGTATTTATTTCTGTACAGAGTACCCAATTATTTGGCTAAAGGAATAACACTCAGGGGCTTGAGAGTTAGGGTTCAGCCTATTATCAGTGGCCCAGATGAATTGCTTTATCAGCAATGGAAGGAAGCCCAACAAATAGCTACTATGCATTTTGTAGAAATTTTATGTGGATTCTATAACAGAACCATTGATACTGAAATGGGTGCCATCAATGAGATTACTGGACGTATTAAAGAATTTGAGGGACAACAAAATTATTCAGTTTGTCTCATTAAACTAAACATGGAACTGACCAATTTGGAAATTCAGCTGCGAGACAGGAAAAAGAAAAAATTCCTTAGGGATGTTTTGAACTATAAACAAGGGGACCCCTTTTCCAGAAATAAAGAGATACATGTTAGATTTACCAATAAATATCCCACTAGTAGAAAACACCAAAGGTCTATCCTTAAAAGAACTGGGGTATCAGATACTTCAGGGGATGACTCCTCTTCGGGGCTGGATAATGAGACCCTCTCTCCAAAAGCTCACCAGCACAGAAACATAGAAATTCCAATGATTCTATACAGTTAAACCCAGAAGGAGGGGGGGTAGGAAGCATTGGAATTGTAGAGAACATAGAGGGTTTGCTTCGCAAATTTGTATAGAAGTAAAAAATGATAATGTGTTAAATATTTCTTCCTATCCCCTCTCCTCTGTAGAGAGGAACATCCTAAATAAATGTTTAACATACATTCCCAGGTTTTTTGTATCTGAAGAATTTTTTTCAAAAGATGTTGTTGATTTCTGTCGAATTCTCAATTTGAGATTATTTTTGCAGTCAGATGCAGAATTATGTGATGTTGATCAGTTTAGATACCACAAGTCCTCTTTTGTTCCATCCATGAATCGCAATGTATTATCATTGCAAAATTCTACTTTAAAGGATTTGCATTTTCAAACTGGTTCCTTTCAAATTAAGTCCAGTAATGTTACTAAACAGGAGATGTCAGTTATCTCTAAGTTGGCTTAAAATAATAATATTGTGATTCTAAGGGCGGACAAAGGAGAAGCTGTGGTTGTACAAAATTGGGATCAATACAACTTGGAAGCAAATAAACAATTGGAAGATCATAGGTATTATCTAAAATTGGATTACAATCCCACAAAGTTTTTTCAAAAACAAATTGATGACTTCCTCACATTAGCTGTGGAAGAAGAAATCATTACTGATAGGATTAAAAAACAACTCACAATTGTAGACCCCAGGGACCAATATATTTATTTCCTGCCTAAAATTCACAAAAATTTACATTGCCCTCCTGGTAGACCAATTGTCTCTGGAAGGGTCTCTTTGACGGAGCCTTTGTCTCAATATCTGACCAAGTATTTGAAACCTCTGCTTGTGTGGGTTAGATTCAGACTTAAGGATACCACAGAATTTTTACAGGTCATCTCGGAAATGCAATTTGAACCTGGTTGGTGGTTTTGTATACTAGATGTTAAAGCTTTATACACGAATATGCCACGCTGGGCTGTGCTTGAGGCCCTAGAATACTGGCTATATAGGTCAGAATTGTACCGACCAGGTTTTATTACTCATCTTCTTGGTCTGGCTGAGCATGTATTAACTAAAAATGTGTTTTTCTATCGTGGGGCATGTTATTTACAGATCAAAGGGACAGCAATGGGTGCCTCGTTTGCCCCCATATATGTGGATATCTTTATGGCATATATTGAGGAACAAATTTTGTATGATCAATCTCATAATCTATATATTGATCAAATTGATATTTGGAGAAGATATCTGGATGATTGCTGGATGGTATGGAGGTCAGATGAGGAATATCTTGGGGAATTTGTTGAATATCTTAATGAAAATAAGTGGGGGATTGAATTTATGGTGAATTGCCACCAGAATAGGATTACTTTTCTGGATGTAATGGTCTTCAGGGCCCCAGATAATACTCTCACCACTGAAGTATACAGAAAATTCCCCGAATATAATTCTCTGCTCCATGCCTCCAGTTATCATCCTCCTCATATATGCAAAAATATCCCTAAATCACAGTATATGAGGGTAAAGCATATATGCTCAGCTCAAGACACATATTCGCATTTCCGAGATGACCTAACCAACAGGTTCAAGGAAAGAGGTTACCCAACAGGACATATCACACAAGCACTAAATGCGGTTAATGAGATTAACAGGGAAGAACTCTTGCAATATAAACAGAAGGATTCTGACACCAGAACCAGACTTAGGTTTGTGACCACATATGGGCGGAATACAGGGTTAATTATTGATAGTGTAAATTGGAATCGGAATATTCTTATGGCAGAAAATAAATTATCAGAGGTTCTTGGGGATAGGTGTAGTTTTTCATACAGAAATGGGAAAAATTTAGCATCATATTTTAATCACTACAAATACAGTTGTCATGTGTCTAGTGAGAATAAACAAAGCACCATCGTAGGAGGGTTTGTCAAGGGGAGCCACCCATGTGGACATTGTAGGCACTGCTTTAGAATGCTGAAAACTATGTGCTTTAGTAGCAAGAATACTAGAATGGCATTCGAGATTCCTTTTTTCGCCAAATGTAGCTCGGAGTGGGTTGTTTATTTAGCAATGTGTCAATGTTCAGCCTTTTATGTTGGACAGATGTCCAGGGTGGTGAGACACAGAATTTCTGAGCATATGAGTGAAATTAGGAACCAGCGTGACACTAATGCTCTATACAAACACACTATAACACACAAGACTGCAAGCTTCCAATTTACAATAATAGATAAAATTACAGGGATGCAACCAAATAAAACTGGATGGCATGAATTGCTCAATGTCAAGGAGAAAAAATGGATAATTAAACTGGGAGGGCTCTTTGCACCTGGGTTAAATGAACATTTGTGATTGGCTTTAGGACTGATGACACACTATAAATGGGGTGTATTTTTTAAGTTTTTTCACATTGATAAAGGCTTTGTGATAAATACAAGCTGAAACCAGTCTGTTGATACACTTTATATATTTACTTTGGTCTCCACTGTCTGCTGGTCATATTTTTTTGGTCATGTATTATAACACCTAGGAGTTTAGTTTGCGATACAAGTTCAAAAGGAGTATTATTGTTAGACATGATGTGGAAGGATTTTTTTAAGCTCAGAGCTATTTTTAGGGGTGAAGAGAATAAGTTTTGTTTTGTTGGGGTTAAGAGAAGGTGATAATTACACAGCCATGTTTCTGTGGAAGAGAAAGAACTTTGTGTGACTTTTTGAAGGGAAGACAGTGTTGGAACTAAGCAGATGAGGGTGGAATCATCTGCATATTAAATGATTGTAAAATCTTTTGAGGCTGTGTGTAGGGATTTTGTATAGATTTTGAATAAGAGTGGACCAAGAACAGAACTCTGAGGAACTCCATTAGTTATTGGAAGGAAAGATGAGCAAGTTTGCTACCATTTGAGAGCTTGTTGTCTGCATGAGACGTAGTTGGGGAATCAGTAAATAACTGATTGACAGAGGTGTAAAAAGGAAAGTTTGATCAGTAGATTTTGGTGAGGGACAGTGTCAAAGGTTTTGGATAAATCTAAAAAGATAGATGAGACACAGTGACCTTTATTCCTTTATGCCTGTGCTGAAATAATTAAAAAGCTCAGTAGAACAGTTGTGGTGCTGTGTTTAGGTCCAAGACCAAGGTGTGTATTTGAAAATATTTCCATCTGCCTATACAAAATCTCTAACCATACAAACAAAAGACAATGTTTCCCCACTAATTAAATATACCAATTCTGAGATCACACCATACTAGTGAAAATGTATATTTCCAGTCCCAACATCAAAACCTCAAGAACTTCAAATTAAAAACTTAATTTTTATTTGCATGCTGTAAGATTTTTTTCTCATAGCATGCTAATAAGACTATTTTAGGTCAACTGTTTTAGGTTTATATATTTTTTTAGGGATCCTATATATGTACACACACACACACACACACACACACACACACACACACACACACACACACACGCACGCACACACACACACACACACACACACACACACGCATACACACACACTCATGCACACATATACACACATATAGTACTTGAAGCAGAATCAGAATAACAACAGCAAGAGACCAAATGTAATAACATCAACTGCTAAATCTCAAAAACACATTAGGTTAAGGGTGTTTTGTAAGGTAATACATAGAGTTAGGGGTAGGGTTAAGTTTAGGCAGACCTCCCCCCGCCTACCCTTACTTATGTGTGCTAACTGTAACTTTAACTGTACCCTGCACCTAACTGTAACCCCACACATAATCCTATAAAACACCCTTTCCCTAAGAGTACCAGCAAACAGGACACACGCACAATACATACTGTGCTCTCCCACAAGACAAAATCTATCCCCTTCCCAAGCCCTTATTCTACCCCTAACCCACAAATACTCACACATACACATGCATCCTGAAAGTTTCAGGATTTTGCGTACTCATACTTCTATCTTCTGATATTTGAAAGTTGCACTTTATCTTTTCAGTAGATTATATTCAAATAGATTACATTTAATATATTGAGAGGCATCCATCCATACCATAAATAGATAGATAGGAGATAGATAGATAGATAGATAGATAGATAGATAGATAGATAGATAGATAGATAGATAGAGAAATAGACAGACTTTTTTTAGTCACCGTAATTAACAAGATTAATACAGATTTTTGACTCAGGGGTGCAGGTATTTATTTTTCTTGCCTTATTTCTAGGTACCATCTTCTCTATGTTTGACTTTACTGTCCTAGCTGGGTTACAAGTGATGAGTTGGGGGTGGGGGGATGAAACTTAAGTCCGCTACATGTTACTATACAAGCACCAAAGCATACTGGCAGCCTTCATCCCCCAGTTGCTACTACTGCTACCATTATCACTGCATACACAAACTGTAATGTCAGTAAGCAGTCAGGCACTTTGACATGTCCCCCTGTCCTGCAAAAATATATTTGATTCTTCTCTTAGAACCTGTATCCCCTTGTGCTAGCTGCTATTACTGGCCATTTCATTTTCTGTCAAGCTGTAGTAAAAGCACCTCCACTCCCTTCCCCCTCCTTTTAGAAGAGGTCCGTTGTGCACCATTTGTCAAGTCTGAATGCAAACAGAGGCGTTAGAAGACAGCTGCTCCATGGCAACTGGCAGATGAAAGAAAGGAAGAGAAATGCCAACCCCCTATCCCAGCCCTCCAGGTAGCCGTTGGACCTAGAAGAAAATACAACAGGATGTCACTACAAAGCTTTCAGCAGTGGGAGGGTCTTGGGCAGATTCTGTTAGCACCTTATGGCCTTGCTTTGACCCCCACTCCTTGCCTTCTGTTTGTATTCCAAGCCAATGAATTCCCCTGAGACCCATATGCTATACTACTTTAGGCACTCCTTAAATGTAATGTGCGTGTGCCTGCCTGCATGCGTGCATGTGCACACACACACACACACACACACACACACACACACACACACACACACACACACACACACACACACACACACACACACACACACACACACACAATCTCACACATACACACACACACACACTTGCACAAAAACACATACACAGCCTGCTTAGTTTTTCTGTTATTCTGTCAGAAAGAGTACAAACACTGCAAGATCCCATACTGAGAAAAGAGACTAACAATATTTCTCTGTTTATTGACTGGGGAGGTGGGCCAGTTGAGTGACCATTTTCAGCCTCTATCCTGTTGCAAAGCACAATAACAGAAAGAGTATAATGTTTCATTTTAGGCAAATACTGCACAGAGTTAGGAATTTATAATTCATTTTAATGTTTCGGGTTAACTGAACATCACAGTAACATAGTACATACAGAATTACAGAACATAATATTTGCATTTACAGCATATTTCTTTTTTATTTTTTGACAGAGCGTAGGATTAATATATCAAAAATCTGAGTATTTTTCAGAGTGTAGGATTAATGTGTGACTGACTTGCTGTAATAACAATAACAGGCCTTGGATCCTTTACACTAAATTACAGTATCATTCATGCACAGTAGAAGCATTATTCAATTAAAAAAAACGTATAATGCTTTTTTCTTCTTTATTTATTTTATTGGATATTTACTTCAAAGACTGAAAGACAGGTATGGTTCTCAGTTCCTATGGTTAAAATTACCCAGCCTTAAAATGTCAAACTACATCTTTTTTTATGCCTACAGAAATATGCATGTAGGCTATGTAAATCTACATCTAAGGCTATGTGATGCTGTAAATATGTATATGTGTGGAGGATCTGCTGTGTGTTCTTGATTGTCCTATTCCCTAAAATACATCACGCTGTACATGTGAGCACAAAACTGTTTCCACAAAGAACTTCTTTCTTCTTCTTCTTTCGGCTTTTCCCAGTTAGGGGTCGCCACAGTGGATCATCTGTCCGCTCATGACTGGCAGTGGAGTTTTACAATGTCGAGTTGCCAGCCCAGTGCCCAACCTTCCACAGAAGGCACACACATGCACACACTCACACCTAGGGCCAATTTAGAGTGTTCAATCCACCTACTGCATGTCTTTGGGATGTGGGAGGAAACCGGAGCACCCAGAGGAAACCCACGTGACCACAGGGAGGACATGCAGACTACGCACAGAAGGCACCCCGGCCGAGAATCGAACCAGAGAACCTCTTGCTGTGAGGTGTTTCCACACAGAACATTAAGTATAATTTCAGAAGTACTCAAAGAAATGGTGCTTTAATGCAAACTTTCAGTCAACACAAAGTCAAACTGTTAAAAACAAGCAAGCACCCCTGTACCCTTCAATATCCCCTTCCTTTTTGTATTCTAACTCTAAGGTCAGTATACCTTGGAGCAATAATTTATTTATATTTATTTTAAATTATTGTTCTTTCTCCAGGGTGACACAAACTTGGAGAAAGAATAACACATACATTAAGTTATAATATACATTGCTACAATTTGCAGCAAGTAACCAAACTTGAGAAATAAATATTGCCGAGCTCCAATGCAAACAGGTGAAAACATCTTGACTGTGGCCCAGATGACTCTAGAATGAATAGTGACTTAGGCACTGAAGGAGCCCAGCCAGGGAAGGTGATGGTCAGCAGCCATTGCTGGCTGACCCATCCTGGAGGAAAGGAGGATGTACAGTCCATTGCAGTGCTGTTATCCACGAGAGAGAGGTGGATAACATTTAGCATATGGTCTGGGATATCTGATGCTGCCAAGCCTCATTCATGTGGTAGTCCTCATGAGGTATGTACAGGACATGCAGACCCATGGCAAAAGGCTTTACAAGTCCTTGCTTCAGCAACCATGCATCTTTATACGTCCTTGCTTCTGCAACCATGCATGGCAGTCATGCCAGTCATAGGGAGAGGGGTTAAGATAACTGAAAAAAAAACTTGTTGGCTGACTTGATGATGACGTCCATAATCATCTCTTGCCCCACTGGGAAATTAATGGGTTGATTCAGTGTGGAATGCTGACAGCTAGCAGGCAGCAGGAGAGAAAAGCACCTAAGAAAAAAGAGCAATAAAAAATAAATGAGCAATTTGTGTCCTGAATTTTACAAATGAACCGGTTAGTATCCTGATCATTGAAAACAACTCATCTAGTGAACACAATCAAAGCGGTCAATGTCACCAAGAATGTCCTTGAAAACAGTGTAATCTCCAACTAGAAGGTATGCATACAAAAAGCAACCCTCTTGAAAGAAAATAATACTTTATCCTACACTCTGTCCCTATATATATATATATATATATATATATATATATATATACATACACACACACACACACATACACACACATACATAAACATATATATATATATATATATATATATATATATATATATATATATATATATATACACACACACACACATACATAAACATATATATATATATATATATATATATATATATACACACACACACACACACACACACACACACACACACACACACACACACACACACACACACACACACACACACACACATACATAAACACGCCTTGGATCAACTTATTCACATCCCCACCAGGGGCAGCAATATCCTAGGCCTGGTCATTACCAACATGGGAAACCGGTGTTCCACACCAGAGGTCAATTCCTCGTTGGTCAGATCTGACCACAAGCTAATCAGCCTAGACATCCACATCCCACCCCCAGCCCCAATTAGGGAAACCATCGTAAAAAAACTTCTCCAAAGCCAACTTCACACTTCTTAAGACGGAAGTGGCAAACTTCATGACACCCATGCAGATGGACAATAGAGGTATGACTGCCGAATCCTACACAAATGCACTTTATAAGCACTTACACAAGTGCATGGATCATGCTATCCCTAATAGAACCAAGATGTTATCCTCCAAAAAAGGAAGCCAATCTGGTGGTCCTCTGCCATAAACAAACTCTACAACAGAAGAAAGAAACTGTTGCAAAAAAGAGTAAAATCCCATGACTGGAGGAACTCCCTGGTCAACCTCAGTAAGAAGCTGAGATCCCTCATAAAATCCTCCAAAGCTAGTTACGAAAACAAAATTGCCACTGACTCTAAAGATAACCACAAAGCATTCTATAGCTATGTCAAGAATCTAAGTGGGAACACTCAGATCTGCTCTGAGTTACAGCATAATGGCACTAAATATACAGAACCAACTGATATTGCCAACATCCTAGCAGATAGGTTCAGTGCTAACTTTACCCCCCTCTCATCCCCTAGAGGGCCCATCTCTATACCAGAAGAATGCAAAGTTCCTATAATCACGGCTGCACAGGTAAAAAACACACTCTCCAAAGCCAAGAACACAGCATCCATGGGACCTGACAATATCCCAGGCTGCGTTCTACATGAACTACAGAATGAACTGGCACCCTACCTAAGTACCATGTTCAATCACAGCCTCACCTCAGGCTTTGTACCCACTGAATGGTGCACTGCGACAGTTATCCCACTCCACAAAGGGGGAGCCACGACGGACCCCAGGAACTACCGCCCCATTAGCCTGACGAGCCTGGTCTGCAAGGCCATGGAACGTATCATCGTGGAACTCATGAACAAAGACATTGGTAATCTCCAGACTCTGAACCCTACTCAGTTTGGATTTGTAAAAGGTAGATCATGTCTCCTAAACCTGATTGACTTCTTTGAAGCAGTCACCAAAGCCATAGATGAGGGTAAAATGGTTCATACAGCTTATCTAGATCTCGCCAAGGCTTTCGACACCATCCCCCACTCTGGAATTATAGATAAGCTCACTAAACTAGGTATAAATCCCTATGTCACAAGATGGGTTGCCAACTGGCCCATGGACAGAACCTACACTGTGAAAGTAGCGGATTCCAAATCCGACATCAGACCAGTGAAAAGTGGAGTACCGCAGGGTTCAGTCCTGGGTCCTCTCCTGTTTGGTATCTACTTCTCTGAAGTGCAGGCCAACACAGAAGGTTTTTGGCTAACAAAGTTTGCAGATGACTGCAAACTAGGAGCCATAATCGAAACTCCTAATGATGTGGACAAACTACAAAAGGGCCTCACTGAGACAGATACCTGGTGTCAAAGCCATGGCCTGAAGCTCAATGCCAAAAAGTGTATTGTCATCCCCTTTGGAAAAACTCTGTACCCATGAACTACCACATAGCTGGTAGTCTACTTAATGCCGAAAATGTGATAAGAGACCTTGGGACACAGGTGGACAGTAGTCTTTCCTTTGATAATCACATCGCCACAGTGGTCAGGAAATCCTTCTACGTGGCTCATCTCATCACAAAACGATTCTCATCCAGAAAAAAAGAGGTCATTGTTCCCCTCTACTCATCACTCATTAGACCCATTATAGAGTACAACACCCCTTTTGGTATGTACCTCACAAGACATCTACAACAACTGGAAAGACCACAGAAATACCTCACAAAGAGGATTACTGGCCTCAAACAGATGCCCTATGCAGACCGTCTCAAAAAACTACAGCTTTACTCCATTGCATATCGCCTACTCAGGGGCAATCTCTGCCTAACATACAAAGCTATGTCAAACCCAGAGCTGTTGGACATGCTTCACTTAAAGAAATCCCAATCCCTCCGAGCTACACGCTCTAGGGACCTAAACCTTGTCACCACAATAAATAGAACATGCTGGAGGGATAGATTCCTGTCCCAGAGACTTCCCATACTCTGGAATAGACTACCTATCTATGTCAAACAGAGCTCCTCATTAGCAATCTTCAACAAAAATCTTGATGTTTGGATGGGAAATGGGAAATTCACCCCGGGGATAACTTTTGTGACTCTGCTCGACAGGGGCACAGGAAAATAATTTTCTTGGGTGGCGAAAGCCAGGGTACATTTTTTGGCTAGGCTTGTATGGGCCCTAGGACCGATAGCCTAGTACCTACCTATGAACCTATATATATATATATATATATATATATATATATATATATATATATATATATATATATATATATATATATATATACCCTTCAGAAGCTCAAAGTTTCAAAACTTGGAACTTCAAAAGGCAATGGGTGTGGGGGATGCAGGCGAGCACGTAAATTTTTTATTTTTTTATTTTTTTTTAATTAGGTTTTTGAAGTTTCAAAACTTCATGGTCTCATCTATGTGAAGTTCGAAGTTTTGACAATTCGAGCTTCTGAAATAAATCCATACACACGCGCGCACACACACACACACACATATATATTTATATATGTGTGTGTGTGTGTGTATAAATTTTTATTTATATATATATATATATATATATATATATATATATATATGGGTCTACTTCAGTAGACCGAAATTCCATTTAATTGAATCTTACTTAACCGAGATGACAACACCAAAACCTATTTCAACAAACGTTCACATTACTGGAATTTTAATCTGGGAAAGGAGGCAGTTGGCCAACATTAAAAAACAAACACACCGAAGCATGTCAAACCCACCCAAGTGGGGGGCTTCACCCCCCACACCCCACATCCCACACCCACCAAGCCTAAATATACCAACTCCAAGATCACACTATAGTGGAGAAAAGGGTAAATTTCCTCATGTTGGCCAACTGCTTCCTTTCCCAGATTAAAATTCCAGTGATGTGAACGTTCAATGAAATAAGGTAATAAGGTTTCAGTGTTGTCATCTCGGTTCAGTAAGATTCGATTAAATAGAATTTTAGTCTACCGAAGTACACCCATATTATGCATATATATATATATATATATATATATATGTATATATATATATTATATATATATATTTATCAGCAAAAGCTCAGCTGCAAGCAACCTTCCTCCTGAATTTCTAAAAATTGCAGCTGACGCTCTTTCATATCCAGTATCTATACTAATAAACAGATTATTCCATTCTAGAATCTCATGTCCCAGCCACTTAGAAGAAGGCATACATACTTCCTCTTCATAAACGAGGACCCTCTAGTGACTACTCAAACAGACTAATTGCAATTCTGTCACTATTATCTAAAATAATATGAAAGTGTATCTATTCCCATTTACTGCAATACCTTACCATAAACAATCTTCTCTCCCACACACAACATGTTTTTTTTTGTACCAACCATAGCACCATTACTGCCCTACTTCAGAAGACCTAGTATCACCCTTCTTTCTAGACCTGTTCAAAGCATTCAACACCATCTCTCACCATACGCTATTACCAAAACTCTCATCTTTGGATCTCTCCCCTTCTCCTTCTCCTGATTTAACAGCTGTCTAACAGACAGAGTCCAAGCAATCAAATGGTAGCAAGAATGCTTTTCATTTCTACGCATTACAGTAGAGGTGCCACAATGTTCAATACCTGGACCCCTCCTGCTTAACATATTTATAAATGATCTACACACCGCTTCCGAGCATGCCACTCGTGTACAATATGCAAATAACTCTACACTCATATACACTGCCTCTAACCTACAAAAACTTCAAGAAATTACACAGGAATCATTTACATCCATGGAATCCTGGCCAGAAACTCATAACACCTACTTAAACCCCCAAAAATGAAATTACTACTTTTCACCCCAAAAACATTCTCCCAAAGCAAAATGCTTCCCAAAATCACTTCATTAAATAACACCATGATTGAACAGGTCCCTAACACCAAACTCTTTGCAGTCACAATTAATGGCAACTTGAACTTTGAACTGCACTTACAAACTGTTATTGAAAAAAAACACCAAAAGCTTGGCCTCTTGTATAGAACAAAACACTACCTAACAGACAGAACTAGAACAATAGGTAAAGCCTACTTCCCACCTACCTTACTTTATACCTCCTCACTCTTTACCAACCTACAAACACCTACACAAACAAAGCTGGAACAATGCTTCAATAAAATAGCTCAGTTTACTGCAAATCACTCCTTTAGAACTCATCACTGTTCTACCCTTAAACAACTAAACAGGACTGAGCTCCCACATCACCTCCATTATAGTCAGCTACTTCTCCATTTTACTACTGTGATAAGTAACTGGCACTAAAAGGCATGCTTCAACACTACCATGCTACCAAAGCACTTAGCTGTAAAGTCAAGCTCCTCCTGTCTAACACTAAAGCCCAAAATGTATCAGAAGCCTTCCTATACTCAAAATCTGTAGCTACACTCTGGAATGCCCTCCCACATACTCTCAGGCTTCTTGAAAACCCACAGGCATTCAAATTGCATGTAAGAAAACACCTCTCAACATCCTGGCTTTGTAGCTGTACATTTCCATGATAAGTATAACATCTCTGATTTCTTTATCCTCCTCTGCTATACCTGTACTCTCCTCTACTCTTTTACCAGCTGTCGCTCTGTCTTCACCCACCCCACCTTCTACCTATGCCTCTCTTAACTTTTTACCACTCGTTTTATTTATATCTCATAATTAAATCAACCTTTTGCTATCCACCCTTTGTAAATTACTCATTAATCTGTATTGTGAAATCTATCTTACTGCATAGTTATTTAACTATATCTGTATAGAAAATAATTCGTACAAGAAGCCTTACTATCTTATCTATTTTGACACTGTAAAATTTATTTTACTTGTATTCTGCCTGACATTCTTAACATTATATAACTCAAAAGATTTTGTTTGTACTGCATGTACTGAAGCTTTCTTCCCCAAGCCTCCACAGAAAGAATTCTTTTTACTCAGCCAGACCCCCCCCCATCAACAAACGTAAAATAAAATAAAGAAAGAAGGAAGTCTTTAAAATTCAAAATGCCAACACAAACATGCACAAATAACACTGAATACTAAAATGCTGAACAAAAAGATTACAGTAAACTCTCAGTTAACTGGCACCCATGGGGAATGGTAGATGCCGGATAACTGTAGTTTCTGGTTGTTTGAGAGTTACTATTAAAATAAGCCTGACTAATACCGTATCCTATAATACTTGTTTGGTTTGACTTGTTCTTAGGTTGGGAGAGAGGGAATTTATTTCTATCTTCCTTTTTAAAACTCTAAAATCATAAGGTATGTTTCTGGGGGGGGGGGGGGCAGAAAGTGCAACACTACTGTATTTCTTCGATTTTTTTTTTCTGGTTGCTTGAGTTCTGGTTAACCGATAGTTTACTGTACAAATCTAATCATCTATCCAAGAAAATCACCCTTGTATACGTGATTGAACAAAAAAAACAAATAAAAAGCCCCCCACCCCACCTTCTTACATATATATATATATATATATATATATAGATGGCTCTACTTTGAAGGATCAGATGTCATATAATCGAAATCCATTTTTGTGACACTAAAATCGTGAAAACTTATATACATGAAAGGCAAATATTTTCCAGGGTAAGTAAATACTTGCCCAACATGCCCTTTTCTCCACTGTAGTGTGATCCTGGAGTTGGTATATATATTAGGGGGGGTGTAGCCCCCCACCCCACCTAGGTGGGTTTTACTTACTTCAGTGTGTGTTTCATTTAAGTTTGGGCAAGTGTTTACTTACCCTGGGAAAAATTTGCCGTTTGGGTATTTAAGCTTTCGTGATTTTCATTTTGCAAAAATGGATTTCGATTATATGAGGTTCGCCCTTTCAAAGTAGATCCATATATACCGATACACCAACTTCATGGTCACATATCCCAGCTGCAGCAAAAGAACAAACCAAACTTGAATCTATGAATCTACATTAAATAAGATGAAACTAACTGAAAAAAATAGTCAGTTCAAATGTATGAGATCAAATAGCTGTTAATTCATCGAAGAAGCCATCTTTGGAAGCAGAAGAACTGGAAGTGCCTGCTCACCCTTCTTTGGAAGATAGGAACACATAGGATTACTGTAGCCTCTAGTAGAAAATAGGAGGCCTAAAGGAAACCATCTGCTTCTGGGGATGGGGGAGAGGGTCAGGGACATTTCTAAACTTATGTCACTTAAAGACATGAACGAGAGGTCTGTTCTACACCTATTGCATACCCACCTCTTACTTGCTACTCTGCATGTGTTGGGGGAAAGTGTATGCTAATCCAAAAAAAAAAAGCTGTGTTGGCCTAAATGACAGCCCAACCATGACTGTGCTGTTATAGAAGTGTTGTGGCTGGAGATGAAGATAGCTGGTAGACACGGAGGAACAAAAAAGAAAAGTAAAAAAAAATAATAATAATAAAAAGCATAACTATAAAATGATCAAATCTTCTACAATAATACCACAGGTTTCCTAATTTTGTTCCCCCTTCACCACCTTTTTTGTACAATTAAACTTTTCTTAATCCTAACCCTGACCTCACTGCTAAACCAAACCATACACCTTACTTTTAAAAAAGCTATTTGTATAATGCTGCTACTATGAAAGACATTCATTCACATGTAACATGTACCAGTGCGCATAACATCTTTAAATCTGTCCTCTTCTCCAGTCCTTACTTTATTCATAACCTGCAAGCATTCACACACAAACTCAGACACACACACACACACACACACACACACACACACACACACACACACACACACACACACACACACACACACACACACACACACACACACACACACACACACTCCTGTCCCTAATGCCAAATCTTTCAGCATATATGAAAGCTTCAGCATTAAAAACCCAAACCTCTGTTTACCATACTCGGTCTTCCTCTTTTCATAATGTCAAGCAATTCACTCTCTTGATGAAGTGGATTATTTGGAAGAGTAAAGTGCACCCACTCATACATTTGATATATATATATATATATATATATATATATATATATATATATATATATATATATAAGTACCACTTGCTAGTACATAGTGTCATACCTCTCAACCTCTTATAGCAAGAAATCTGGACAAAGCCATAAATAATAGAGGCCCAAAAATAGGGACAATTTTTAAATATTGCTCTTATAAACTTAGAAAGCTGACAGAATAACAGGTTTTGCTTCACCATGAATTTTTTTGAAGAATATAAATTCTGAAGCTCAAATGTCTGTCATTATTTCCTAACTTCAGTCTTTCATGATTTGCCACTAATTTGACAGAAAACCACAATTTTATGAAAAACAGACCAAAAATATGAGGCAAAACTATGGACATTTTGTGAAAATATGTACAGTTGATAGGTATGCATAGTGTGTATTTTCAAATAAAACATAAACTTCATAAATATATCCACAAAAGTAAGGTGCTGCTCTGGATGTGTCCTAGATGGTAAAAAATGGATTAAAATAAGGGTTTAAACCAATGATTCGATTTTGACACGACAGCTTCAGAAAGAACCTGAATGATAAAATATCAGCTTAGTGACAGTTAATATAGTCAGACTGTTACTCTGTTGGCTTTCATGACACTGGGGGTGGATGAATGGCTAGATATGTATGCATGTATAGATATATTTCAGTCAACAGCATGTTTTTGGGAGGAAACCAGAGTAACCAAATAACCCCACACCCAAAACACACTCACACACACACACACACACACACACACACACACACACACACACAGCATGGATACTCCATACAGACATTGATTGGACACCAGGATTGAACTCTGCACCCTGATGTTATGAGGCAGACATCTTAGCACTGAGCTACCAGGCTGCCCATAGGTCACATTGCTCTTAGCATAATAACTACTTTTGTTTGCAGTATATCTCACTGTGTGTGTCTGATAAACAGTCATCAGATCATTGTACATCGTAACAGTCAGATGCACTGTGCTATTATGCATTGTGCCCTGTTCTTGTTACATGTGCACATGACTCACCTCCTCCATCAATGTTGTTGTTTCAGTGTTACTGCCTGCATGTAGCTAGGCTAGTAATGACACATTTGATGGCAGTGCCACTGCCTGGTTTGTGTTGCCTGGTTTCTGATCATCACATTATGTAGCAAGGCACATGATAAAAAGGTAGATTGAGTTATCTCTGGTGTTTACTGCAGGGTTCAGCCAGAAGTGTCTAGGCATCCATCCTTTGGATGAGACATTAAACCAAGACCCCATCAGCCTGAGTTTTTAGTAACTCAGGAAGAAGTAACTTATAGAACTTATTGAAACACTTTATTAACACTATGCAGTACATTGTCCATTAATATTTATCCATTGTCCAAAGTAGATACACAAACAGAAATATTTTCAATACTTTTGAAAAGAGCATGGGGATTTTCCTGATGTCCTGACTAAATTTCTCCTTGTCAGTGAAAACATGACCTCAGGTCTCTGAAAAGAGGCCACTAGCCTAGAGGGACTAATCCAGTCAACAAAGCATAAACGTAATTAATTAAATAATTAAATACATCTAAGATTGTGACCCCAGTGGGTTAAATACATGTCTGCACTATTATTCCTTCTCTGAATAGCATTATATTGTTTTACCACATCTGTCACTAGGTGGAAAATCAGTGTCATGAGTCACTACTGTAGTGGATAGTGAACATCACCTATAGTGGATATGTAGAGGCATTTTGGTGTCTACACTTTATATAAGTATATTGTGTCATACAGATAGCAGTATGTATTTTTGTGACTGCTTACCTTTCACATATCTGTGTTTCATGTGTCCTGTTCTGAAGATCTGACCAATTTCAGTTCCTCTCTATCAACCAAACTAGAACAATGCTACAATAAATTAGACAAATTCTCAACCAACCAACAAATATAAATCACATCACTGCCTCTCTCTAAAACATCTAAACTAAATAATTCTCTATTATACTCCCAATTAATTACAACTTTCAGATTACTTCACAACCCTGAAAAGATCCTAGCTCTTATTCAACCTTATAGTACCAAGAGTCCTCTACACCCCACTGACAAATCATTACCCTCTACAACAAACCTAACAATAATTCAGGATATCCCCTGTATTTACTCCGCATTGATAACAGCTGGAATAAATGCCAGCTGAAGCAACACCTGATAGGTAGATGGCTCTGCACCTCCACCACCTCTGGTTAAACTGGCACTAATATAGTTGTATGAATTTGTGCCATAACGCTGTACTGCACAAAACTTAATGTGCTATTATCACAACTATTCCCTTCTCTGTCATCTCATCTCCTTTGTCTTCCTTGTGCCTCCTCCCCTTATTCCTTTCTTTGGGCTGCTCTAACTCAATCTATGCATACTGATGATATTGCAATGCACAATCTATGTAACTGTTATGCTCTAACTCGATCTATGCATACTGATGATATTGCAATGCACAATCTATGTAACTGTTATGCTCTAACTCGATCTATGCATACTGATGATATTGCAATGCACAATCTATGTAACTGTTATGCTCTAACTCAATCTATGCATAGTGATGATATTGCAATGCACAATCTATGTAACTGTTATGCTCTAACTCGATCTATGCATACTGATGATATTGCAATGCACAATCTATGTAACTGTTATGCTCTAACTCGATCTATGCATACTGATGAGATTGCAATGCACAGCCCAAGTAACTGTTATGCTCTAACTCGATCTATGCATACTGATGATATTGCAATGCACAACCCATATAACTGTTATGCTCTAAGTCGATCTATGCATACTGATGATATTGCAATGCACAAGCCATGTAACTGTTATGCTCTAACTCAATCTATGCATACTGATGATATTGCAATGCACAAACCATGTAACTGTTATTTTTAATCAAAACTGTTTGTAAATGATGATGTCAAGAATGTCTGAATAATAGAACTGTTGCTCATGAATGAAACTGACTGTAAACGATGAAACAATGCAAATGATGTCCATAAGTTCTGTGTAATGGAACTTTTCGTCCTTGGCCTCTGCTGAAAACGAGCACTGTTCGGACTTCCCTGGCAAGCAAATGCCAATAAATAAACAAATCCTGTGTATAGATCATGGACCTTTTAGGGGTAACCTACATGTGTATTTCTAATGGTACCATTTCTAAAGTAAGCAGTCTGCCAGTTTGATGTGTGGGAGCCATTTATACTGATGCAGCTGTTGTGTACCTTATCCTAAAGGCCCTATGTATGCCTTTATAACTATAGATATAGATATAGATACACTGTAGATATAGATATAGATATAGATATATGTATGCAGCTGATGAATCTGAGAACTGTGGGTAACAGGCTGATATCATACAACTGCTGCACTGATGTATCATTGTCCCCTGCTGACACTGGCACCATGCAGGTTTTCCATTGTACTGCAGCATAACCTGATGGAAGGGACTGATCTAGGTTTCCTGAGTGAGAGGCCTCAGAGATGCCAGATGTATCACCCACTGGTCTTAGAAATGCATAAAGTCTAAGGATACCTAGATCTATGCAGACTATGGGCCCCAGTAACATAAGCTCCCCTAGGAGTCCACAGCTGTAATTTCTGACCAACAGATATTACAGACTCTCTGTACTAGGATTCAGTTTCCCCAGTACAGGTCTGTTACGTTTCAATCTGTGAATTCCTGTAAAGTGAACCACCACCTTCCCCTTTGTCAGCATCACCTTCACTAGATTCTATGGCTTCACTATGTCTGTAGTGCATTAGCACTGCATCATTTTAATTTAGCAAGTTTGATGTAACTGCTAGAATCTTTGTATCTGTACTCTTACATTTCTAGAGATGTGCTGCTAGTTTTGTCATTATTATTTCTGCCTATATCAGCGTGCATCTTGCACTGAGGTTACCAAATAACATTGCATATCCAGATGGCCTCGTGCCATGCCTCTTTGTATGACCTACATAACAGTATAGTTTTCCATTCCTGGTTGTGCAGCCCTTTTATGAATATTAGCAAAAATAGCATTGTGTTATGTATTATGTAAATTGCTTCTGAATCCTGCCCAGTGTTTTTGAGACGGTTAAGCAATGCCTTGCTTTGAAAATTATTACGGTAATTAATACAAAGCATAAATATCCTTCCTAAGGTAGGATCTCTAAAAAGATAAAAAATAAGCTTCTGAAAATGCTAATGTGATGATCATCTTAGCTGGTGAATATCACGTTCATCAAAATAAGGCATATTTCTGGCATTTGCATTACATAATAAATTGTATTAGCATCAAATACACTATGAATAATACATTATAGTTAATTCCAGAAATGCTGCAAATGAACATTAAAGCTATCAGTGTAAAAGGAATGTAGTATATTCCAATCCATTTTTCAGACTACAGTGTCTGAGATATTTGACAAGACTTTTTCACATTTCTGAGACTAACTGTACCTATAAAAACTGAAAATGTTTTTTGTTATACAGCTCCAAAACAAGCCTATAAGACTAAAGTTATTAACATTTCTCCTGCTATGAGTTCCATATATGCAAAGTTTTTTTAGAGCGACCAAGTCAGATCTTCTCATTTATCTGCACTTTCTGATTTATTTTGACCTTATATCATTATAGTGTAGATGAAATTTGGAAATAAAACATTGACGTCAGATATGGCTGATACTAAACTTGAATTAAAATTTTGCAATAGGCACATGGAGTAACAGGTACTAAGTGCACCCTGCCTACATTCTTGCAAGCCTCAAGCCAGACATGTAAAGTACCAGGCCTGTTAATATCCCAGTGCATCCAGTTTGGCCCAAATAGTGCCCTGGTTGTGTGATTTATGTTTACTAGTCAAAGAATCTCAAAGGTTATCATTTTTTTGTCAGAAACAGCAGCTCCCGCACATCACCAGGGAGTACTTACAGTACCCCCCCAATCTTTGCAACTTGTGGTGATTCTCCTCACTGTGTCTTGCAATTAGCTCTACCTGTGTAGAAAAGAGCATGTGTTGTACCTTTACGAAGCATTTCCAGCTATAGGCGCATGCATATAAATAGTGAGTATGTGCAGGCAGCAGTGCCGTTTTGAAAGAACAGCCAGAGTGTTAACATGTATTAGTGTGACCTGAACCCACAACCGTTCGACAGTTTTATTTTGACTGGATTAGTGACATGGTGCTAGAACCAGGATTGAGAGTGCAACTTCTTCAAGCTGTGAGGTGCTGAGTTGAAGGTGAAGGCAGATTAAGCAAGTTGAGTGATACAGAGCTGAAATGATCAAAAAAGGCCATAAATGAACTTCAGGTAACAAAAACTTAAACAAACGATTTATCTTGCAAAGAAAATGAAACAGCATTTGTAAGTCACAAAATACAATATTAATTACATGAGTAGCACAAAACATATTATTAATCAAATGAAAGGCACAAAATGCATTATTAATTAAACAAAATGTTCGAGACCATCATATTTGATAAAACTAGCAGAAATATTCATATGGGGCTCAAAATTACCTCCAAGATGCATAACAAGCAAGTTTAAAGTAAAACGAGCAGAAGAAAAGTAAAATGAGCACAATAAGAGATTAAATGGGCATAACAAGTACAATAAAAGGGCAAATAAGCTTAAAAAAGCAAAGTGACTGCATGTTTAGTAAAATGACTATGTTTTGGGCACGAACTACTATTTCGCATTGAGCGAAGCCATTCAAAGCATAATTAGATTTGTTCAAAGTATTTCAGTGTGTGCAAAGTGTTTGCAGAGTGTGTGCGTTATTATGGTGAAATTATTTCAAAGAGTTTGCTGTATGCAGAGTACAGTTATATTGCAAAGTGCAGTCAAAGTACAGCCATTTCGAAAAGTTTTTTGTGCTGTGTGCATTTATTCACAGAGTGCCACCATTTCAAAGTGTGTCTTAAATTGTAAAGAGTTATTTCGCAAAGTACAGCCATTTTGAAGAGTTTTTGTGCTGTATACAGTTATTTACAAAGTGCATTCATTTTGAAGTGTTTCTTACTCTGAGCTTTTTCTGCTTTGTTCAGTTTATTCACAAAATACAGTCATTTCAAAGTATTTCTTACACTGATAAGGAATGATTTTGCAAGGTACAGTGATTTTAAAGTGTTCTTGTGCTACAGAGACTTATTTGGCAGACTGCAATTATTTCAGTCTGTTGTGTTAATGGGCATAATTACAAGTTCTTGTATAAAGTCCTCACATATTTATGTGTGTGTATATTCGTACATAATTCCAGGCACCTTCACTACTGTGTGTTGATATGGCAGAGGCATTTCTCAGACCCACTCCACTTGTGTTTGATCATAATATTGCAGAGAATTGGAGAGTATTTGAGCAGGAATACAATATTTTCATACAAGCAGCTTTTTCTGACAAAGATGCACATACAAGAGCATTTATTTTGCTTAACTTAGCTGGGTCAGAGGCCATTGAAAGAAAGTGTTCATTTGTGTATGCACCAGCAGTATATGCAGGAGAGGGTGGAAACTGGCATATTGTTGTACCGGCTAAATCAAGAGAGGACCCTGAGTGCTTGAAACATAAATTTAGAGAAATGTTTAACCACCAGACAAATGTTACATTAGAAAAGCACCTATTTTATACAAGAGACCAAAAGCCAGGTTAAACTTTTGCAGCTTATATCACTGAATTGAGAAATAAGGCTAAAACATGCAGATTTGGTAATTTGAAAGATGAGTTAATAAAGGACAGGCTTTTGTGTGGTGTTAATAATGCTGCAGTGAGAAAGATTTTGCTTTGTGACAATGATTTAATATTGAGCAAAGCTATAGAGATTTGTCAAATCCATGAGCTCTCAGAAAGGCACAGAAGTATGCTTGCAAGTGATAAGAGCTTATTTTCAGCAGCCTCTAGAGAAAGCGTAGACGGCATGCAGCACGTGGCAAGCAGAAACAGGCCAAAGCACATGGCAGCTGCAAACCCTGCAGGTTTCCCAGGGAGGTCTCGTAACTTTCTAGCAAGTTCCAAGACTAGCTCAGCAAAACAGACATGCTCAGTGCAGTATAAGGGTGAGTCAGCAAAACCCAAGTCAAGTCTTATTGTTAACTATCATAATTGTGGTGCCAATCATGAGCCTAAAAGCGAGAAGTACTTAGCATTTGGACAGCAATGCTACAAATGTAAAAAATGGAACCACTTCCAAAAGTTTTGTAAATCAGTTAAGCCTCATTCAGTTATTAAGAAAGGTCACTCAAAAAAGCAACTTGATCATGTAGAAAGCTGCAACCCTACTTTCTATTAGATGGTGTATCAGTGGTAGGTGAAAAGGTTAATGCAGTAGATTTGTTGGCAAAGAATGAAATATTTTGTACTGTCCTGATCAATGGTAAGCCCACGGAGCTCAAAGTAGACACTGGTTCAAAGTGTTGTGTTATGTCAGTAGAAACATTAGCTAGAGTGAGAGCTGGTGAGCAACTTAATATGGACAATTTTGCAAGAGATTCAGACCGAAGGCTCAGTAGTGCTTTCATGGTATTTGGCTATGAACTGTTGCAGCTTGCAATTTTATGTAGTGAGAAGACCTGTGCAGTCATTATTAGGTCTTAAAGACAGTTTAAGAATGAAACTGCCTTCTTTTACCAAAGAAGTCCATCATGTAAGCACATGTCCCAGTTCCATTTTCACTGATGCTATTTTCTCAGAGTATGCTGATGTTTTCGGTGATAAGTTAAGCAAAATTCCAGTTGTGTACTCCATGAAAGTACACCCAGAGGTCAGGCCAGCAAGAAGAGCTCCAATAGCTATGCAGGACAAAGTCAAGGTCCAGTTAAATAAGATGGTGCAGTGGGGTGTGATTTGTCCAGTCACAGAACCGAGTGGGTGTCTTCCATGGTAGCTGTTCATAAAAAAAAAAAAAATCAAATGAAATCAGAATATGCATTGACCCAACATACTTGAACAAGGCATTAAAGAGATCTCATCATCCTATGTGTACAGTCGAGGAGATTGCAACCATCATGCCAAACGTCACTGTTTTTTCTGTCTTAGATGCAAAGAGTTCATTTTGGCAAATACTGTTTGATTGTAAATCTTTACTACTGACTACATTCAGTATCCCATTTGATAGATACAGATTCCTCAGAATGCCTTTTGGAATAAATTCTGCCAGTGAAGTCTTTCAGCGTGCAATGGAGCAAATTTTTTGGGCTATCCATGTACTATAATGGTGGATGATTTACTGGTTGGAGGCAATGGTGAAGCAGAGCATGACAGAAACCTCAGGAAAGTTCTGGACAGAATACGTGAAGTGACTTTATAGCTCAATCTTCTAAAATGTAAATTCACACTACCAGAAGATACTTATGTAGGTCATTTATTTACCAGTGCAGGCTTATGACCAGACCCTTCCAAACAAGCAGCCATTCTTGAGATGCCGGTTCCAGACAATGTCCAAGCTTCACAGCGTTTCCTTGATATGGTTAACTATTTGGGCAAATTCATCCCTGACTTTAGTGAGTTATCAGCACCTTTAAGAGAGGTGACATGCAAAAATGTTGTGTGGTCATGGTTGGAACAACACCAAAGAGTATTTGATAACCTCAAACAGCAAATTGTCAACCCGCCTACATTGAGATACTATGATGTCCACAAACCAGTAGTTCTTTCCTGTGATGCTTCAAAGTTCGGTCTCGGCACAGTTATTCTTCTGGAAGGCAGACCTGTTGCCTATGCATCTAGAACTCTTATCCAAACTGAGATGCATTATGCTCAAATTGAGAAGGAACTTTTGGCAATTGTGTTTGCATGTTTGAAGTTCCATGATTATATTTATGGCTGAGCTATCCAAATTGAAACTGATCATCAACCACTAGTCACTATTTTAAAGAAGCCTATGCATTCAGCTCCAACAAGCCTACAAAGAATGATGCTTAGATTACAAAAGTGCAATTTCAAAATGATCTTTACAAAAGGCAAACTTCATTATCTGGCTGATACCTTAACCAGCTTGCCCAGAAATACCACAGAACAGCTTGATGCAGAGAATTTTGACATTGATGTCATGGAAGTGTGAAATTTTCCTACTACGAAACTTGATGAGCTAAGAGATCATACAAAGACTGATCCAATTCTGCAAAATCTCAACCACTTCATCAATGTTGGATGGCTGTCAAAGCAATCCTGTGTACCGCCAGAGGTACAACCTTATTTTCCATACAGAGATGAAATGCTGATGGAAGATGGTATAATTTTCAAAGGTCACAAAGTTATTGTTCCTACTTCCTTACAACATGAATACATTCAGATTTTGCATTGTGGCCACCCAGGTTCCAATTCTACCAAAAGAAGGGCAAGATGACTAGTATTTTAAACTTCTCTGTCGAAAGACGTTGAAAAAGTACTTTCATCTTGTTCAGTATGCAATACTACTAAACAGCATTTGCAAAAAGAGCCACTTCAGCTAAGCCAGATTCCTCAACTACCTTGGTCAACAGTAGCCACTGACATATTTGAGTGGAATAATCAGCATTACTTAGAGTTGGCAGACTCTTATTCAAAGTGGCTTGAGATCGATTTGCTACCAAACCTAACATCCAGTGCTGATATTACTAAGATGAAACATCATTTCTTAGTCCATGGTAGTCCACACAAAGTTATTTCTGACACCGGTACCTAGTTTACCAGTCAATTGTTTAAGAGATTGGAAAAAGAGTGGGACTTTATCCATGTTACTAGTAGTCCAGAACACCCACAGTTAAACGGCCTTGCTAAACATGCAGTACAGAGTGCAAAGCAATTACTAGAGAGGTAAAAGCATGATAATACTGATATCTTCTTGAATTTACTTAATCTCAGAACTATATCCCGTGACAACCTACTTGGCTCCCCTGCTCAGAGACTTCTTTCTAGGCAAACCAGAACAACATTGCCTATCAGTTCTAGTTTGTTGGTGCCTAATGCTAAAAACAACAGAGAAATCAAAGCCCAACTTTTAAGAAGCACTCTTTTCAGAAGTCCACCCATGATAAAATGAGCAGATTTCTTCATCCGTTAAAAGAAGGAGAGACAGTGAGGATGCCAATGGCAAAAGGCTTTGATCAAATTGGTCAAGTGAGGTATATGTGTTGAGCCAAGATCCTTCTTAGTGGAATCTGAGGGTACAGAATACAGGAGAAACTGTAGGCACCTTCTTCCTGTGTCAGGAATGATATTGCATGATTGTACCTGTGATATATAGACTCTAGATCTCAGAGCAACCCTGACAATGCTCATACAGAAGAACATGTCTCAGTATCCATTCCCATTCCTGATGATGTCCCAGTTGTCCCTAAAATTGAACATTCCTTGAAGACAGTCCCCTTTGCTAGATCGAATTCTGACTTTTATGTTACATAATCAGGTCATATTTCTAGATCTAGTGTGAAATACACAGCAACCTGGACAGGATTGTTTTATATGTGTTTAATTTTGTATGATTCCATGTCAAAGAATTAGTTTTGTATAACTGCATGTCAAAAGATCATTTCTGTATAATTGCATGTTATTGAATACTGTCATTTGATGTATGATCTATTTCTCAAACAGGGAGGATGTAGAACAGAGCGTGTGTTGCACCTTTAAGAAGCATTTCCAGATATAGGCACGTGCATATAAATAGTCAGCATGTGCAGGCAGCAGTGCCATTTTGAGAGAACAGCCAGAGTGTTATCATGTAGGAGTGTAGTAGTTAGTCTGTTTATAAGTTCCTTTAAGTTTGTTATATAGCTGATTCCTGATGTGTTTGTGTGTAATAAAGCTGCTTGAACTGAACCCACAACCGTTCCTCTGTTTTATCCTGACCAGATGAGCGACAACCTTTAACTAATTTTGTTTCTAGTACAGTAGTAAAAAAATCCGAAACCTGGAAACGTTGAGATAAAATGCAGCATTTCTTCCAAATAGGAAAAAAATCACAAGGCTTTAGGGATCAACTCTTCATCAGTGTATAAAAAAAGAGATCAAATGCCTTCATTTAAATAGTAAATTCAAACCATAAGACTAATCACATGACACAGTTGTATTAAACACTTCTCTTTAAAGACATATATACAGGCAAAATGTTACTGAGAATCAGCATAGCCATAAAATAAGTAAAGCATTTAACTAAGACCCATCCACACAAGATGTTATTTTAAAGTTAACTGTCTTCTTTTTAAAATAGGTTTAATGCTTACTGCTGCATTTAAAACCTGGAAAACAACCAGCTTCTAAAAGTGTGATCCATGAATATTCACATACTTCTAACTCATTGTTAAGGTCCCCATCCCCTTTTTTTTCTGTCTGATGTCAATCACTCTAAAGTTAAATGTATGTGTACTTCCTTTCTCCATCATATGCTTACCCAAAGAATTGGTTGCTACCTCTCTATGTATTTCAGATTTGTGTTCTATAATTCTGTTCTTCAACCTGCTTGTGCATTTCCCTGTGTAGAATGCTTGATGTACCTTGCAGCATGCCATATGCACAAAAAAAGAGGGGGGGGGACCCTTAACAAAAACAAAAGCTGACTGACACTAAGAAATGCAAATTGAACCGAGACATTGGAGTTTTTAAAAATGGGCACATATTTTCTTGGCCTAGGGAACTCCCTATGCCTTTTACACAGGAAGGTAGATATAATAATAAACAGTGAAGGATGAAACAGACCATGGACTCAGTACATTAATTTTTTCCTGATGAACTTGCCAGTGGGCATAATGTTAACTTAAATTCAACTAACTGGAATGTCCAACCTGTAGACTCAAACAATGTTATACATTTACCATCAGAACCAAGTACTTCTGTGAGATCCACACCCCCCATTAATACAAATGGTACAACCCTGCAGAATCAGGATTTTCAGTAGGGGAAGACTGTAATTACAATCACAAGAAAAAGTGAGAAAGTGGAGCAGGTAGTACGGAATACATCAAAGAACCGAGAGAAGGAGAGGGACAATTCGAGGCGCAGGAAGTAGACTCGAGGTCTGCAGTCCAACAGGTGGAGAAGCCAAGGACTGGAGACCCACAGCAGGACTCACAACAACAAGAACTGAATGAATTTTCTGTTGTTAATCTATATTCTTTTCAGTTAACTGAAGCTTAAAGCTTTTGAATAAAGGTATAGGTTTCATTCCATCTAATGTGGACAGTGTTGTTACAGCACTGACTGACATTAGATTGTTTATAAGGAATGTGAGTCTGAAATTTATATTTAAGGACACACCTGATATATCTACAGAGGTATGTAAAAAAACTAGTATGTTTATACTGGTGAATTGTCCCATTTTAAATGCATTTATGGGGATATGTGAAAGGGACATATGTAACTATTATATGAAATCTGAATAAAAGAAATACAACCTTTCATTGTCCAAGTTTCAAGCTCTTGAGAAATTACAAAACAACAATGATATTATTATTAAACAGGATGACAAAGGTTATTTTTGATAGAGATATGTATAATATGCTTATGCTTGAATTTTTGAGTGACTTTGGTAGTTTTGTTGAAATCTCTCCAGCAGAAGTATTTAAATGTATAAGTAAAATTAATATGTGTATTTTTGAACTGAAACTTAATAATGACATCAGTACTGAATTGTTTAATTATTTTACAGATCCATACCCTATGACACTTGTTTTGTATGGTCTTCCGAAAATTCGTAAAAGTTTAACCCATCCATCCATGCATCCTATTGTATCTGGTTCTGGCTGGGTCATCAAACCTATTTCTCACTATTTACAGGTTACTTTAAGTACATATTTATATAAAGTTAAAAGTTTTATTAAAGATATGAAAGATTTTTACAACAGTTATACTGCTGCTTTAACGAGCATCAGAATGTTGAATTTTTATTTGTAACTCAACATTAAATCATTATTTACTGTGATACTTCTACAGTATGGGTTAGAAGTATTACGTGACTTTTTGAGTAGAACATGTGGTATGGTTGGTAGAGAAGTGGAAACAATTTGTGAATTGACAGAAGTGGGGTTGACTAATAATGTGTTTATGTTTAATGAATGCACATATATACAGAAAAATGGGGTAGTGATGGGCACCCTAATGGCAAATACATGTACCAATATTGTTTTGTTCTGGGAAAAGCAGTTTGTTTATAGTGAACTGCATCCTTTTTATGACAAAATATTATTTTTTAAATGCTTTGTGGGTGACATATTTTTCCTGTGCGCTAAAAATGATGCGGGACTTGAAGTATATATAGAATATTTAAATAGAACCACTAACTTTTTGAAATTTACAGCCCAGTTTTCTGTGGATACCATCGATTATCTGGATGTTAGTATAACTAAATGTAGCGGAGGTATTAATACTTCGATACACAGAAAAGAGATACACTCTAACAGATATGTCCACAGAAATAGTATGCATGCCACACACACTTTTAATGGTGTAGTCAAAGGACAAATGCTAAGAGCCAGTTAACTAAACACAGATAAGGCCAGCTTTAAATTGGAACTGGACAGAATGACCACAGATTTTAAATTCTGTGGTTATAATAACTTATTGTTAAAACGGACACCAGATGAAGTTATTATGGAAAGAACAGGCAAAGCGACACCCACTTTTCTAGTAATACTAGCCATGTTAATTCTGGTCATAATTCTATTAAAAATAATATACGCTATGTCACAACATATAATCACAGACAGAGGGTGTTAAGAACATTATTAGAAAGAATTGAGGTATTCTCAAAAACATGCCTGCGATAATCAGAATAGTTGGGGAGGCCCCCATGTTCTCATATCATACCTGCCCAAATCTGAAACAAAGATTATGCAATAAGGGCTTTAAAAATAATAAAAAGTTGAATATAAGTAGAAAACAGGGCACATTTCCTTGTTATAGTTGCATATGCTGTGATGATATAAATACAAGTTGTGAATTTATACATCCTAACACTAAGAAGAAATATACTTTCAGGTGTTTTGCAACTTGTAATACTGCTGCCATTGTGTATATGGCTTGCTGTAAGATGTGTCAAGCATTCTACATAGAGAAATGCACAAGAAGGTTGAACTTGAAGGACAGAATTATTGAACACAAATCTGAAATACGTAGAGAGGTAGCAACTAATTCTTTGGGTAAGCATATGAGGGAGAAAGGAAGTACACATACATTTAACTTTAGAGTGATTGACATCAGACAGAAGAAAAAAAAGGGGGGTCTTAACAATGAGTTAGAAGTATGTGAATACTTGTGGGTCACACTTTTAAAAGCTGATTGCTTTCCATGTTTAAATACAGCAGTAAGCATTAAACCTATTTTAAAAAGAAGACAGTTAACTTTGAAATAGCAATGTAGCATCTTGTGTGGATGGATCTTAGTTAAATGTTTTACTTATTTTATGACTATACTGATTCTCAGTAACATTTTATCTGTATATATGTCTTTAAACTGTCATGCTTAATAAACTGTGTCATGTGATTAGTCATATGGTTTGAATTTACTATTTAAATGAAGGCATTTGATCTCTTTTTTTATACACTGATGAAGGGTTGATCCCGAAAGCTTTGTGATTTTTTTCCTATTTGGAAGAAATGCTGCATTTTAGCTCAACATTTCTAGGTTTTGGATTTTTTACTACTGTTTTACATTTCGTATCCTGCCTGGTTTACCTACGTGCTGTTCTTGTTTCTTTTGACTAATTTGGTTTGTCCTTAGCTAGAGCAGCAGGTGTATTAAATCACTGCATTAGCTATATTTTCTTTTCCTTCTTCACATTCCTTATCTTCTACACCAGCTTGTTATAGCTTTCACTTTCCAATATTCACTTCTAAATGCTGACAAACTCTCTCCTGATTTCTAGTGCGTTTCTGTGCCCTGCATGTAAATATAGTCTTTCCCCACTTATTCTGTCCTTCCAACCATATTTGCCGCCCTGTCACTCAGTTAACTATTTGTTTCAGCCCATAAGAAAAAAGTGTCTGTTTCTTTTTTATACTAAACATACTGAACAAACACTTTCTCTTTGAGTCTGCTCTGGACAAGTTACCTTTTGATTATTTTTAGTGGTAATGATCTGCAGAGAGCAGTTCCAACCCACTCCTAATGATCTACAGAGGCTAGGTCCAGCCTGCTCCATTCACCTTTGCTCCACTCGGGCTCATTCCACTCCCTTACCCTACCCCCCTCCTACCCACCTCACTATCCCTAGACTTAATCACTAGTAACTTCTATACTCATCTCATCCAGCCAATCAATACCTTTACCTCTTCCCTCCAAATCATCTATACCTCACCTATTCTCTCCCATACAAATTAGTCTATACTTATCCTCTACTTTCATTACTCACTGTCATTTGCATACCTACTACAAAACTTACTTATCTATCAAATCACCTTTCCATCACCCCTCCCTTGATATCCACTTGTATCTTCCTGGATCCCATACAACATTGCCCTTTTATTACTACACATCCACACAACTGCTGACTAACTTAGTCCCTCCCATATAAAGCAGCTATGCTTTCATCGACTACACACTTTCTAACTTTAGCACTCCTCTCCTTATTTCTCTGTTCTATTCTACATGTTAACACCCTAAACCGTATCTCCTTCTCACCTCAACACTGCACTGCTACCACTGCCATTCCTGCATAAATTAAGAGCTACACAAACATATCTCCAAGCCTCTATTAAAGAAACCCTTTCTTCCAATACAAACTAAAAATTGTCCCTGTCATATATAAAATCCACTTCACTCCTTTAGGCAACACTGCCATTTCTTTTCAAGTGTACCATACCAAATCTCTCTCTAAACAAAAGCCATTAGCTTATACATTCACATTTACTGCTGTATCTTTATCTGGAGATATACACCCTAACACAGGTCCCACTTCCACTAGTATCTACACACCTCCACACAGGGTTAATTCTCACAAATCCATTTGCATGGTAACTATAAACCTTCAAAGTATTTGCAACAAAATTTCTAACTTTCATGCATGGATCACTCATAACAAACCAGACATTAATGCCACCACTGAGACCTGGCTCAAACCCTACAATAAAGATTCAGAATTTCTCCCTTCAGGCTTCCAAGCAATAAGATCTGACAGGCCCAATAAAAAAGGAGATGGTGTAGCACTAATTTTTCCTAATACCTTCAATATAGTTCTTTATACAAATCCTGTTCCCCAATTCGCCAATGCTGAAATTCTTATTTCCCTCCTAAAAATGAACAACTGCAAAAATATGTGTATCATGGTTCTCTATTTACCCATTGGCAACAAAACATCCCTATTAGAAAAAAATCCTTTGTTGGATTTCTACTAATATCAAAATGAAACTATTATCCTAAGAGACCTAAATATCAGCTGGCTAAATCCCAATTCCAACTTCCCTACCTCTAACATTAATCTATTCAACTTCACACAGCTCATAAATGCCCAACTAGAGCAAATAAGGATAACACCACAGGATACATCTTAGACTGAATTCTTGTCTCAGACCCCAATAAAATATCTGAAGCAGGTACTCTTCCAAACACCCTGAGTGACCACCTCCCTGCTTTTATCTGCCGCTCCCCCTCCTCCTACCAAAACCAACACTAATACAAACTAATAAAAAACCTGACTGCATTTAATCCACTAACATTTGTTGATACCATGAAAAAGATAAACTAGCACAACCTAAAAACTCGCACTCTTGATAATGCTGTAGACTATTTTAATATGATGTTCCTGAACACACTAAATAGCCAAGTACGCCTTCACATGAAAAGAATCAAAACTAACTTTGCTCCATGGCTGAACAAGCCTACAAAAGACCTGATGCACTCCAGAGATAAAATATGGAAACAATATCAAGGCAATAGTAACCAGCCAGACTTGATTAAATTTAAACATCTTTGTAATTAGATAAAAAAACTAGTCAACAAAAATAAAAAATAATACTATTCTAAACTGGAGTCTAACCATAAACAAAACCTCAAGAAATTCTGGAGCATCACTCCTGAACCCGGGCACAAAAAACAACCCATGTCCACATCCTGACAAATCTCCTCAAGAAATAGCCTCTCTCTTTAACTCTTTCTTTATAAATTCTATAGCTGACATTACTGCTATCTTTCACCATGCTAAAGGCAGCATAAGTAACACAGCTTCACCTAAAACTTCCGCTACCCTCCCTAACACTACATGTACCCCCTTATACCCAGGACGCTAACATCCTAACACTACATGTACCCCTTATATCCAGGATGCTGACACCCTATCACTGCATACATCCCTTATACCCAGGACGCTGCCTCCCTAACACAACATGTACCCCTTATACCCAGGACACTACCTCCCTAACACTACATGCATCCCTTTATACCCAGGGAGCCAACACCGTAACACTATATGCACTCCTTATACCCAGGACACTGACACCCATTCTACTCCCAATTTCACTCTCAATCCCATTTCTATCACAACTATAAAAAGACTGCTTCTGAAGCTCAAACCATCCTCTAATACTCCTGTCAATATATCCCCCAAATATAAAAAACTCGCAGCAGATGCCATTGCATTCCCTATAAGTATTCTTATTAATTGATCCATTCAAGAAACCTATGTACCCAAACTAAGGAAAAAAGCATTCATTCTCCCTTTTCATAAAGCTGGCAAAAACATTGACATCCTTTCTCTTATCTCCAAGATCTTGGAAAAGTGCATCCACACTCAGCTAATGCAATATCTTCTTCACAACCATCTCCTGTCTCCTTCACAACATGGCTTCAGACCTGGCCATAGCACAGCAACTGCCATCATATCTTTCTTGGATACTGTTAACAGAACATGTGATACTGGGAAAATAGTCTTTACCCTCCTCTTAGATCTATCAATGGCTTTTTATACATCTTCCCACCCTTTACTACTTTCACAACTTTCTAACATTGGACTTTCCCCCACCACTCTCAACTGGTTCTCAAGCTTATTTAAATTATCGGCAACAGGCTGTCAAATGGCAAAACTCTATCAACCTTACCTTAACACCTCCACTGGAGTGCCTCAAGGCTCCATACTTGGTCCCCTCCTATTCAGCATTTTCACTAATAACTTTCATTCTTCTATGACCCACGGATCCCTCATTCAATATGCTGATGACTCAACTATTTTAAGTTGTAAGCTGACTCTACTTCCAAATTTTAGCTCAAAACTCAAAAAGCCTTCTCTATCACTGAATCCTGGCTGTATAACAACCACCTAGCCCTTAACCCAAATAAATCCAAAATCATGTTATTCACCCCTAGGAAATCAACCCCCATTAGATAAAACCATCTTCAATATCTATTCTCAAAGTAAGGCACAAATAGAACTTGTTAGCCACACAAAACTGCTAGGAGTCACCATAGATGAACACCTAAAATTTGATATTCACATACAACACAATATCCAAAAAAAATCAGAAATTAGGAATTCTCTGTAGGCACAATCAGTTCCATAGCCCCTCTACTAAACAAATCCTTGCATCCACTTACCAACTCCCTTCTCTCATGTACTGCGCACCTCTACTTATGAACCTTCAAACTACACAAAAGGCCAAGTTTGAGACTTGTTATAACAAAATTGCCAAATTCACAAATAATTCCAAAAATTTCACCTACCACTGTACTGCTTTATACTCCCTAAAATGGCTGGAACTGCCAAAGTATCTCAACTATCTGCAACTAACTACAGTACACAAACTGATCTTTCAACCTTCAGATTGTCCTGGCCTTAGCTCAATATTCATTAACTACCTCCCAAAGAGGCCTCTCAGATCTGAGAATCAGCAGCTTCTACAGGTTTACAAACCAAATCTCTACCCAGGCAACTTCTTACCCATTAGAACAACCCAGAATCCTGCCTGTTTTAAAACGAAGAGACAAAACCGCTTAATGAATATAAGAGACAATAGCACTTAATGAACTGTTTCGTTGCCTGTCTCGATTGGTACAATATGGAGGGATTCTACAGTTTTTGTCTGTTTCAAAATTCTTTACACAACTGACTAGCTTCCATCTGGAATTGTACTTGCATTCATATTGCTTAACTGTCTGGATTTTTGCAGAATGTCCAGATTTTTGCCTTATATTTTAGGTCTGCTCATCATAAAATTTGTGGTTTTCTGGCAAATCACTGTGATGATCTTAGGATTAAAGTCCCTAAATAATGACATACAATCAAGTTTCAGACTTCAAATCCTTCATAAAATGCATATTAACACAAACCCTGTTATTCTAGTAACTTTCTAATTTTATAGGAGCACTATTTAAAATCTGTCCCTATTTTTGGGCTTTTGTCCTCCCATTATGTCAGGCTTTGTCCAGATTTCTTGCACTAAGAGGTTGAAAGGTATGCTTGTAGTCAGCCTCCTTAAAATATCTAACTCTAGTGATATTCTTCTACTTTTATGCAATGTTTACCTAATTTCCTCTAGAGTTGCCACCTTTTGAAATGCTCAAAGTGGGACATTTTTTTGTAGAAATATGAGACTGTAGGTAAAACATACCCATGGTTAGTGCAAAGGACAGAGCTTCACTTTTTTTGCCAAAATAAAAGCTTATTCATGGAGCATTTGAGTTGCTTATGTTCTTTCATAAAACATTTAGGTATTTCAGAAACAAAATAACTGTTTTATTCAACTGTTAAAGAAAACTTAGGAAATATTTTTGTCATAAAATCTCAGGACATTTGTAATTTTTTTTTTTTTTTTTTTTTTTTTTTTGCAGGACATAACTGCCTAAAGAGAGACTGTCCCTTGCAAAGAGGAACAGGTAGTAACCCTACTCTGCTCTATTTACCTCAAAAATGCTCTAATGTCACTTCTACCTGTTTAACCACTGGATTACTGATTGTGTTTTTTATATTGCAAACTAATTGTTTCTTAGTTGTGTTTTACCTATGTATAGAATTCTACTTTTATTCATGGAATGAGGAGCTTTTCACCCCAGGCCTCCACTGAAAATGGGCTTTGAATGGCCCAGCGGATTTCCTGGTAAACAAACTGCAAATAAATAAATATAACTAGCACTGTACAATACTCAACAAAAAATTGCTTGTAAAACACTAGAAGTTTGCATTACCACTTTAGCTGAAACATCTATGTTGCAATAGTGAATCTGCCTTATTAAGCTTGTTGAAAAAATATGTGGAACACTAAGTACAAAGCCAAAGTACCCTACAAATTAAATAGCCAGTCAGACTCTCGAGTTAGCAGTTGATCTGCCATGTCCTTAGCCTAATACAGAGTGTTAAAATTTTTTAAAACAAAATTGGACCTTGCAATGAATTACTACTTTTTCTCATCTGTGACTTGGTCTCTTGTCTCCTGACTGCCCTATTTTGCTTCCCGGACTCTCAGAGTTACTGGAAAGTGAAAAACAGAAAGAAAAAAAGAAATACTTTGGTGATTGTTGCAAGTGGCTGTCTTAGTAAGAGGTAAGCCTCCCATTATGCACTGTCCTCCGCCAGAACTGAATGCCCCCTACTCAAAACACTTAATGAACATTTTGCATGGCAGTGCCTACCGGGGCATTATGGATGCATAGGAAAAACTGTTTTTTTCTTTTACTTTGCAACTGAGGTCCTTAAAAATAACCATAGCTTTGATAATGGTGCATTCAGCAATGTTCAGCCACAGTAGCTGCTATATTTGTAGAGCTACCCTGGTTTACCAAAATATGAGATCAGTACATCAAAGTTGTGCATTGAGACACAGTGCTATCATCCCTTTTGGTGGCAGATTTTCCTAGAGTGGTATGAGTTTACAGGTGCAGGCAGATTATCTAAGTGTTTTCAAACCCAGATATGAGACTGATTACAGCAACTTTATTTTGCCCATTTAGAATTAAAATTAGCTGCATGTGTTATACAAATGAAACAGAAACATAGGCTGCTCACACAGACAGTGTGCCTGTACCCTCCTTACCCTACGCACACACACACACACACACACACACACACACACGCACGCACGCACGCACGCACGCACACACACACACACACACACACACACACACACACACACACACACACACACACACACCAAGTCATTTGCATTGTCTGGCCTGCAGTAATATCTGTAGCAAGCACACTATTGAATGCTTTATTTCACTTAATATGTGCATCTGCATTTTCTTTGTACATTTCCAGCTTTAAATGAAAGTGCCTGGAAAAGAAAATTTTATGTTTGATATTTTTTTTACATAAAATAGTTAACGCTGCCCAAGGTTAAACACATATTTGAGGAACCTTTTCTTTTTTTTTTTTTTTTTTTTTTTTTTTTTATTTGTTAACCAGGTAGTTGCACTGGGCTGTGGACTCTTTTCAGGCACAACCCAAGCCATATAGGCAAGGATGCTACAACATTTTACAATAAAACAGACAATACAACAATCAAACAATACAAACATAACCATAGTGAAGCATACTAACTACAAGAAAAGCCAATATGATGTAAAGTAACAACGTAGTACAGCTATTCACAATCAAGGATTGATGTGAGGATGGATGTAGAATATCAGTAGGCCACTAAAAGTACAAAAATCTGTTAAAGGAAAATGAGCACAAGGGTTAGTAAATCAGCAAGGATGCATAAAATAGTAGGGAAAGCAGGCAAGAGGCTGCTTGCCTGGTGGAAGTGTCAGTGAAGTAGCCATGGGAGTGGCTGTAGTGTTCCCACGATGCATGGGCAAAACTGAATCCACCAAGGATCGGAATCCATGAAATGCATTCACTGAAAAAAGTGTCCAAAAAAAACACTTTTTTAAGCGCCCCTATCAGCTCCCCGAACTTATATACACCAACTCCACAGTTGTACCAACTCAAAGAATGGGGAAATTACACCAAAAAGGGCATCACTGCTGGAAAAACTCACTGACAATGACTTCCCATAGAGGAACTCTGATCGTCTGCAGGCTAAACCTTGGGCACCTGAAGCTCAAGAGTTCAATCTTCATCCACCCATAGGATACCTGGCTCTAGATGTAGCTCACCCTCAATGAATTGAAGATTTGTTATTAAATAAAAATATTGGGAGGACAAGGAATATGAACAAATATGAATGTGAATTTGCCTGAAAGTGAGATATTGAAATCATTTTGCAGGGAGTGCCATTAAAGAGATACTCCTTTACAGTCATTTTGAACTGAGCAAGTTCAATAACCATAAATACGTACCTAGCTCCATTTCAAACATGACTGGTGTTGCATTTATGATGTCATGCTGAAAGAAATTTGTATTTTGTAAATTTTATCTCAAAATACTACACACTGCTGAAAATGCAAACATGCACACATCATACAGGAAATGCATTGCATCTTTATAAGTTTCTGTGATTAGTGTTTTATAAAATGCATTTACAGTACCTTAGAATACTGAATGCTTAACTGTGACCCTGTCATTGTTGTTGTGTCTTTCGGCTTTTCCCGGTTAGGGGTTGCCACAGCGGAACTCCGGTCCGCTAATGATTGGCAGTAGATTTTTACGTGCTGGCTTGCCGGGCCTAACGCACAACCTTCAACGAAGGAACGCCCATTCACGCATGTCATCACACAGAAGACGCTCTAACTGAGAATCGAACGGGCAACGTCTAACTGTGAGGCGACAATGCTACCGCGGCACCACATTACACAGCTTGTAGTGAGTATTTCATAGTGGCAGAATGAAATTCAATGAAGTGTTTCACAGATGACACATTGGAAATGCTGCCCCAAAGTACTAAAAATCGGGTTCCTATTATTTCCTCGAAGAGAGACCACGAAATTTGAAAACTTCGACCATCCACATAAGCGATTTCTTTCCTTGGGAAAAAAAATCGCTTGGCCATCCTCATCAGTTTGCCGTTTTCCCCACTGTAGTGCAATCTTGGAGTTGGTATATTTAGTTAGGGGGTGGGGGGTCACAGCCCCCCATGTTGGGGGTGCGTGGGAGCGAAGCCTCCCACTTTGTAGTGTTTGTGGTTATTTGTTGGTGTTTGTAGGTCAAGCAATTTCTTTCCAAGGGAAAGAAATCGCTTATGTGGAAGTTCGATATTTTGAAAGTTTGCGGTTTTAAGGTCGATGAAGAGACGCTCGATGGAATGCCTCTTCGGGGAAATAATATAAACCCTAAAAATCAGCAATGCTTCACAGAAACATATGAACATCTTAATTGCAAGTTCATCTCTTTGGCAGGTGGCACTGATACTAGTCACAATTTTAATAATACTCACCTTGGGAAGGTAAATTGTTCTTTCCCCAAAAGATAAACTTTTCCAATAAAAACATGCTGAAATCAGTGTTATATTTATTAACCCTTTGACTAAAGATCAGTTTTATCATAAAACTACTGTTTGACTAGTATTTCACACCATCACAGTACTTTCCCTCTTTCCACATCAACTTGATCTTTGTCATCAAATCAAAGTACCCATTTTTATTACTCACAAATAACTAAGACTCCGTACTTCTCAACTGTCCAGATTTTTGCACCATATTTGTGGTCTGTTCCTCATGAACGTTGTGGTTTTCTGACAAATCACTGAGGATTGAAGTCATTAAATAATGACATACATTTGAGTTTCAGATTTCACACCCTTCAAAAAATGCATGCTAACACAAATCCTGCTATTCTGGCAACTTTATTTTTCCTGATATGCAGTGTATTTGCCATTTGGAGGAAATGTATTATGTACATGTTTTTTTGAGTGGAAATAGATTATATGTGTTTGTTTTCAGGCTGTAAGGGAATAGGGTACACTATGTGTGATGGAATATTATAATAAGAAAAAATATTTTGAAGGCCAAAATAATGTGTTATGTCTTTGCTTCTATGAAAATATGTCATACTTATCATATGTAAACAATTTTAAAATGAGATATAAACATAGTGTACGATTACCAAAACAGTTTTTCAAGGCAAACATATTAGCAAGTAAATTATTTAATCACTAGTGACATGTTTGCAAAGAACTAGAAAGCAAACATATTTTACTGTACTTCTTCTTATACAAGCAATTCAAAATAGTTTATTCTGAGGGACAATGATGTAGCAAGTTTTTTATAGCTGTGCAAAGTGTGATACAAGTAAGCACCTTCTCACATACAATGCTATATACTACTGCAATTGAGGTCACAGTAAAAAAACAACGTTTAGCACTTGTTCACTTCTTGTGCATTGCGCCACTTTTGGAAAATAAACCTAAGGCCTGAACAAAGCAAACTTCTCAAATTCTGTTTGATTTATTTTATTCTTTGCTGCTAGATGGATACTTTCATGGAAGTGTCTGCCTTAAAGACATTTCATTGCCTGCACCTACCATATAGTGTTTGTTTTGACAGCTTTTCATAGGTACAAACCTTGATGATTTTAATGCTGAAGATTCAAATGCAGAATGTTAGAAGATGGAAAATATTTTTGTAACTGTTTCTCCTTATTTCTGATAAAGTTAAAGTTATTCATTGCTTGATCACTGATAGCTAGTCCACCCATGTTGCTGTTACTCTGAATAAAAATTGTTGATTTGCTTGTTTGACTGCCGCTCTGCTTACTACTACGGTACCATGTCTTCTTTGTACCCACTAGTCAAAATGTCCATAGTCTGTATGCTTTGGTTCCTTCCATAGTATTTGGATAGGACAATGGCTTACTGGTTATGGTTTCTACTTCACAGCTCCAGTAGGGGGGGGGGGGTGTCTGGGATTCAAAACTGATCTGCAGGTACTATATATATTTTACACATTTCCCTGTGTCTACATAAGTTTTCTCAAAGTAATTCAGTCCTCCCCCACCTTCCAAAAGCAAACTGATTGTATGGTTGCTCTAAAGTATGTGTTTACATAAGCATGTATAGCCTTGCCCTTGTTAAATGTTTACACATATGTGTACAGCCTTGCCCTTGTCATGTGTTTACAAATACATGTATAGCCATGCCCTTAAGTGTTTACACATTTGTACAGCCTCTCCCTTGTCATATGTTTACATATACATGTTTAGCCTTGCCCTTGTTATGCTTCCATACACATGCATAGACTTGCTGTTTGTTACGTGTTTCCATATATGTGTATAGCCTATACATGTATAGCATTGTTCTTATTACCTTAAGTGTTTACATATATATATATATATATATATATATATATATATATATATATATATATATATACATATAGCCTCGCACTTATGTGTTTACATATACATGTATAGCCTTGCCCTTATTTTGTGTTTACATGTACATGTATAGTCCTGTCTTTGCTATGTGTTTACATGTACATGTATAGCCTTGCCCTTATTATGTGTTTACATATACATGTATAGCCTTGCCTTATGTGTTTACATATAAATGTATAGCCTTGCCCTTGTTATGTGCTTACATATACATGTACAGCCTTGCCCTTGTTGTGTGTTTCTGTATATGTGTATAGCCTTGCCCTTGTTATGTGCTTCCATATATGTGTATAGACTTACCTTTATGTTTCCATATACATGCATAGCCTTGCCTTTGTTTTGTGTTTACATATACGTGTATACCCTTGCCCTTGTTATGTGTTTATCATACATATTTATATCCATGCCCATGTTACATGTTTCCATACACATGCATAGCCTTGTTCTTGTTAAGTGTTTGCATATACATGCATAGCCTTGCCCTTGGTTATGTATTTCTATTCACATGTATAGCCTTGTACTTGTTAAGTGTTTACATATACATGTATAGCCTTGTTCTTGTTAAGTGTTTACATATACATGTATAACCTTGCCCTTGTTTATATATTTCTATTCACATGTATAGCCTTGTACTTGTTAAGTGTTTACATATACATGTATAGCCTTGTTCTTGTTAAGTGTTTACATATACATGTATAGCCTTGTTCTTGTTAAGTGTTTACATATACATGTATAACCTTGCCCTTGTTTATATATTTCTATTCACATGTATAGCCTTGTACTTGTTAAGTGTTTACATATACATGTATAGCCTTGTTCTTGTTAAGTGTTTACATAAATGTATAGCCTTGCCCTTGGTTATGTATTTCTATTCACATGTATAGCCTTGCCCTTATTAAGTATTTCCATACACATATATAGCCTTGTACTTGATACAATAAGTGTTTATATACATGTATAGCCCTCCCCTTATGTATTTCCATAGACATGTATAGCCATGTCCTTTTTAAGTGTTTACATATACATGTAAAGACCTGCGCTTGTTAAGTGTTTACATATACATGTATAGGCCTGCCCTTGCTACGTGTTACATATACATGTATAGCCTTGCTATAGTGTCCTGGGAATTACACTGCTGCTCTTTATGGAGATGAGAGAAATGCTTTGCCTTATACTCTATGGTGCTTTTCTAAACTGATGAGGTATTGCTAGACTTGCTTTACTGATGATTCCACACAATTCATTTTATTTCCTGCAGTATTATAGATATTATTTATTGACATTTGTTTATCGTGAAAGTTTGACTGAGCACTCCCCTTTTTCGGCAGAGGACAAAAGCTCCATTATACGGACATCGTGGGCATCATTTGCATTGTTTCATCATTTACAGTCAGTTTCATTCATGAGCAACAGTTCCATTATCCAGACATCCTTGACATTAGTTGCATCATTTACATTTTCGATTAAAAATGGGTTGAATATGAATAGATATTTTAAAATACAGGCAGGTATATGACGTGCACTTATCATCAGTATGTATAGATTTTCAGGTTTTACGTAAGAATATCTGTTACTATAAATACTTGTTCAAAATCTAGGGCATAGAAAGATAAGATAAAGAGCTAGAGCAGCCCAAGAAATAAAGGAGGAGGAAGAGGCACAAATAATGACATGAGATGGCAGAGGAGGGTATAGTTGTGTTAACAGTACATTACGTTTATGCAGCAGAGAGTTACAGCACAAACTCATATAGCTATGTTAGTGCCAGTTTAACCAGGAGTGGAGCGGGTGCAGAGCCCTTTATCTATCAGGTGTTGCTTTAGTTGGCATCTGAAGTCATTCAGGTTACATAAATGGAGTGGGATGGTAATTCCAGCTGTTAGCAAAGCAGTTTTAATACAAGGAGTATCCTTGACTGTTGTTAGGTTTAGTTATGGAAAGTAATGATTTCTCAGTGGAGCATAGAGGTCTCTTAGTACTGTAAGGTTGAATAATGGACTGAAGAAATAAGAATTTTTAATGGTTGTGTTGTAGTTTTTATAGATTCATAGATTGTTACTAGGCTAATGACTTGGTGGGCCTTTCTAAGCCTAACCAAGTTTGCCTGAAAGAATAATGATACCCTATATCCAAATAGGACATTGAGGGCCAGACATTTATAAGCTACCTCTGTCCATAAGGGTCACAGGTGCCGTTTCCTATTACCCATCCACTAGTCTAGGTTGCACTTAAATTGGGTAAAAGACAAACTCAGCTTCACATGGATGGGAAGCCTGTTCCATAGGAAGGGCAGTCTCTGGGACACATATCTGTATCTCCAGCATGTTCTGTCTAAGTCACAGACAAAGTACTGGTCCCAGACCTTGTATTTCTGATACTGTTTGACTTATGAATATGCAGGGGATTTATAAGTGTGTAGTTTGAGGACACCTTGTAAGTTAGACATAGATCACCCCTCAGCAATCTATAGGAGATTGAGTAGAGGGAAAGGGTTTTAAGGCACTCTGCATAAGGCAGCTTTGTTGCACCATGTATTCTTTTTGTAAGGAACCTTTGAGTTTGCTCCAGTTGCTGCATATGTCTGCTCAGGTACATACCGAAGAGAGCATTGTAATCTATGACTGGTCTGATAAGGGCAGAAGTACAGTGGGATAATGACTTCTTTGAACCTAGATGCCATGCCCTTACTTATAAATTGCCCAACATAAAAGGATGTCTTCACCACTGTGGCCACATAGCGGTTGAAGGTAAGTCTACTGTCTAAGTCTTACCCAGATCCCTGACCACTGGGTTGACTCTTAGGAGCATATACCCACAAGGTAATTGGCCAAGATGGTTGACTTCCTGAAAAGTACGATTATGCATTTCTTAGCACGGAGTTTAAGACCATGGCGTTGGCACCATTTGTTAGTCAGAGATAAACCTTCTTGAAGAATGCTATTGTCTGCAGTGGAGTCAATGATAACCCCCAGCTTGCAATCATCTGCAAACGTAGTCATCCATAACCCTTCAGCGTTTGCTTCCATTTCAGAAAAGTACATGCCAAAATGGAGTGGACCCAGTACCGAGCCCTAGGGGACTCCACTAGTGACTGTCATCTTGGAGGAGGTGGCCTCACCTATTTTGACCTCCTGGGTCCTATCAGTGAGCCAGTTGGCTTTCCAGTTTGTGATAAAATGGTTTATACCTAATTTAGTGAGCTCGTCTATAATGCCTGAGTGGGGTATTATATCAAAAGCCTTAAGCAGGTCAAGGTAAGCTATGTGCACAGTCTTGCCCTCATCCATTGCTTTGGTGACTCTCTCAAAGAAGTCCACCAGATTTAGTAGGCATGATCTTCCTTTAACAAAGCTGAACTTGGATAGATCCAGTGTTTGCAGGTTACCTATGCCCTCATTTATCATGTCCACGATAATTCTTTCCATGGCTTACATATGACACTGGTCAGACTTATTGGCCTGTAGTTACCCAAATCACTGGTTGGACCTCCTTTGTGCAGGTGAATGAATGTAGCCATATTCCATTCTTTGGACAATAAAACTGACTGTAGGCTCCAGTTTAAAAGAGATTCAAGTGGACTAGACAGGTCATGTTTCATGCTACTTAGTAAGCATCCTGGGATGTTATCGGGGCCCACTGATGCAGTGTTTTTGGCCTTGGAAAGTGTATTGATGATCTTTTCCCTAGTAATGGTTGGGAGGGGTTGTAGTATATGGTATTTCCTTTGGACTAGTAGAAGGGAAGTGGGGGAATAAATCTGAGCTGAATCTGTCAGCCATAAGATTGGCAATGGCCTCCGGTTCAGTGTGTGGGTGATGCCATTTACAATAAGTGCTGCACATTGTTGGGTATTTCCCTTCAGGTTATGGACATAGCTGTAAAAAGCGTTGTGGTTGTCCTTTCCTGAGAAGCTATTTTTTCTTCATATTTAGGCTTTGAAGTATTAATAAACCCTCTTAGCTGCCTGTCTAGATTGGTCAGGCGGCTTTTAATATGTAGGAATTTGTTCCTAGTATGCTTGGCCAATTTTATTTTTCTGTATAACTGATTGATATTGCAATTCCACCAGGGTTTCTTGTATTTTGAATTTGTCTTATTCTTAATGCAGTTGGGCACAGCTCACTCTGTCCAACTATCAGTTTGAAGTTTAAATTACTTGTGAGTACAACAGAGAGTGAATTAGTTCAAACCAGTGTAGTTGCTTTAGAGAGAGGCAATGACGAGACCTATATTGTTGGATGCTTATGAATTTGGTTACTTTATTGTAGCATTGTTCTAGTTTACCTGATAGAGTGGAGTTGAGATTGGTTAGGATAGGACAGGCATATAATAAGGTGCAGAGTAGAAAATAAATGGCTATGTTTTGTCTAGAAGAGTCAGTAAGGTAGTGTTTTACTCGGCCTAGCTTTTGGTATATTTTCTTTATGGCTTGCTGAAGGTGGAGATCAAATTTCAGGTTTTTGTCTGTAATCATACCTAGTAGTTTGGTGTGGGATATCATTTTTATGTTGTCCTTTTTGGATGACAGTATAGTAAAGATAGTTTTTTGGGAGGTGGGAGAGTTGGGGGGTGAACAGTAGTAGTTTATTTATTTAGTTATTTATTTATTTATTTTTGAGATTCAAGAGGAATTGTGAGTTGTCAAGCCAAGCTCCTATGGAGGAGTATTATTTCCGCTTGAGTGTTTGGAGCATGGTTAGTTGTACTACTAACACATATTACAGTGGAGTCATCAGCATATTGTACTATAGTCTTGTTGGCTGCCAAGTGTAGATCGTTGATAAATAAGTTAAACAGTAGGGGTTCTAGGATGGGGCCTTGTGGGACTCTGATGGATATAGGAAGGAAAGAGGAGAACTCATCTTGTTATTTCACTGCTTGGGACCTATTACTGCAGAAACTATGAAACCATTTAAGTGAGGAGGGTGATAGTCCATAGGAAGAGAAAGTTTAGTTGGGAGAATTTGATCACTGACTGTGCTGAGTACCTTATATAGATCAGAAATAGGCCTGAGGTTAGAAGGTCTGAATTTCTGTTTGATTTGTTTTATCTGTGAACCTTAGAGAGGCAGTGGCTGTACTGTTATTGGATCTGAAATCATGCTGTGAGGGGGAGATGAGGTTATGAGAAGTAATATAGGTCGTAAGTTGAGAATGAATACATCTTCCCAAGATTTTGGACAAGGGTAACAGAATGTTGATTGATATATAGTTTGAAAGAGCGGTTGATGAGGCTGCCTTTATGGAAGGGTATTATATAGAATTTTTTCCAGAAAGTGGGACACATTTTTCTTGGATAGAGTGGTTTATTGGAACTGAGACAGTATATAGGTTAATAGGTTCATAGGTTGGTACTAGGCTATCTGCCCTAGGGCCTATACAAACCTAGCCATAACAATTCCCTGGATATTTCTTCCCACAATATTTACTTCCCTGGACCCCTGTCCAGCAGGTCGACTGACGTGATCCCTGAGGGGAATTTCCCATCTCCCATCCAATTGTCAAGGTTCCTTTTGAAGAGGGCCAAGGAGGCACTCTGCTTGACATGTATGGGCAGTATATTCCAGAGTATGGGGAGTCTCTGGGTCAGGATAAACATAAATATATATATATATATATATATATATATATATATATATATATATATATATATATATATATATATAAGGCTATCTGCAGTATGTTTTTCAAGTATTCAGATGGGTGTTACTCAGGGGCAGTGGTTGCTGTCTTAAGGGTGCATAGCTATTTTTTTAATTATAAATGTTGGCATTGGAGTGAGTGTGAAGGTCTGTTGTGGCTTCAATGAATAGAACAGGATGAAGGGAGATTGCTGTATTTATAAAATGTGAGTTAAACTGTGAAACAATGCTTTGGGAGTTATTGGTTGAGCATGAGCTGGGTTTAGTTGATTTTCCAGGAATGAGCAATGTATTTGTGGATTTTCAGAAATTTTTTGACTTGTTTGATAATGAATTTTGGGTGTTGCTATAATAAGCTTTTTTTTGTCCTGTTGTATGCATTGTTTCCTATGATTCCTTAACTTGCTACATTGATCCAGGGAGGTTTGAGACTTGGTTTGTAGCCATGTTTTCCAGGCATTATCTCTAAATTGCATGGTTTGCTTTATTTTAACTCTTTTGTTTTTTTAATGGTGTTTGTTCTGCCTGGATATTTAGACATACTGTATTAAATGTGTCTACTGCTTTATCAAGGGGAAGAGTTTTAAGTGGAGCCTAGATGATCTGGAGCAGACTGGAAGTAAAAGTTATTTATTGAAGTTACTGATGTTTCTGACAGTGTTATAGTGATGAACGTCATGGGGTTGTTTGTGGTATCTGGTATGTAGCTTAGCTGATGGTTTCTTAGGCTATTGGGTAGGCTGCCACTTGTGGGAACATTGTTTGGGGTACATATTAGAATCCATTTTAGAATGCATTCTTTAGACACTGGCCTTATTAATTCTAGTTGGAATCTTAATCAACTGAGAGAAGCCATACAGCTGAAGTGAATACACTGGGTTTTCTAGGGCTATCTTTTGCAGTCACTGCTAATGTTTCCTAGCAAGATGGTTTCCAGTCTTATGTCATTGGCTGAGATCCAGGAGATGATCTCTTCCAAAATGAGAATGTTGTTACCAGGTGGTGCGTACAGGCTGTGATGGCTAGAGATTTGTGAGTATTCAGTTTAAGGAGTGAGATGAGGAGTTCAGCATTGTTGAAAGTAATTATTGTATCATGGTAAATTGAGAGATCTAAAATATTTCTCTGGTAAATAACAACTCCACCTGCTTTTTTGTTGGTTCTATCTAGTCTGAGAATATTTTAACCTGGTGGGAGTATTTCTGTATCTTTGGCAATTAGCTTTAACCATGTTTCTGTGTCTAAGAAGAGATCAGCAGAGTAGAGTTCTATACAGCCATGAATGTCTGTGATTTTGTCATAGAAACTTCTTAGGTTACCATGTAGTAATTTAAGTCCACGTTCTGTTCTGTTCTCTGTTATGTTGTCCCCATAAAATAATTATACAGCTGTATGACTATGTTATGATTTGTTTGTCCTACTTCAACCTCCTCATTAAATGGTTAATTATTACAGGAGTGGTTTCTACAGAAAGAAGTCAGGGGGGTCCACTATGATATTATGTCCCCCAAACCATTTTTGCCACCATATAAGATGCGACTCCATGCATACCTTCCAATAGTGCTCTTACCACAGATTCTACCTATTTCATGCATTGTGATATCACTACAACTGAATTTCAGGAGCTACACTGCTTGAATCTAAGTCTGTGTTTGAAAGAGCAACTGACATCAACTCAGCTGTGTACCTCTAGTACATATGCAACTGTAAACTACTGTCTGCCAGAAAGCTAAAATATTTTTTCTTCTTTCTTTTTAAGTTGTCAGATGACTGTCCATTTCAGTTTCAAATATTTTATTGTATTTTAAATATGATATATTTTAAAATAGCATTTAGCAATATATAAAACTTAATCAATCAAATATAAAGTATAGAATAAGAAATAAGTAAAAAATGAATAACAACAAACTAATAAGATAACAAAAAAACTTAACTATTTACAAAGGTGTCAAGCCAGGATACATAAGACATTTGATTTATACTGATTGCATGATTTTTATGATACATTGCAGTCTATTTTCTCTAATATTTCCATTATTGTCAACCATGAATTGTAGTATGAGGTAATTCTATCAGTTCTGAGCTTTAAAGTAGCAATTTCCATGTGAGCAACTGATATTGTTAAATTCTTGAATTCATTGAAGGAAGATTTACTTTTCTAGCTTATGGTGATGATCTTGCGAACTATGGCTAATAAAGTCCAAACAACTGAAAACTTTTTCCTAGGACACATTTGGGAATAGGAGTATTAAATAATACTAATGATTTGGTTAACAGAAAATGACTGTCCATTTCAGAATGTTCAGGAATCTTCCCATTCACATGAGTTCATGAAAGATAGGTCTTTGTCAGAAATTGGTTTGTTGATTAAGATGTCCTAAAGTCATGTTTTTTCTATTTTGCCATTTAACAAGCACATACTTAAAAAATCATGATTCAGATAGATACAAATGGTTTCAAAGAAGAAACAACAAAATGGTGATATGCTTTCAGCCCTCAAAAATTTTCAATATGATTGCTAATTTCTATATAGATTACTTTTACAAAACGTACAATGCCATCCGGTTCACTGACTGAATAATATTTTCTAAAAGCAATCTAGACCGTTTTATTTTACTTATTTATTTGTTAACTTATTAAACAGACTGGTCCTAAGATACTTTTCAGACACAAATCTAGGGCACAGCTACAAGAACTACAAGTCATAACCAATAACAGCAGAAAGCTAGCAAATTTAATAACAAGTACAGAATATAAATGAAGACACCTAGACACAGTTTGGTCAATTTGCAAGGTGTACTACTGCAGTCAAGATGAGTTGTTCAGTACTATCATGCATTTGGACTGAGACCTTTGGGCATAGAAACATTCACCGGGTTTAACAGTAGAAGCGAGGCTAGGGCAATATACAGAAAGAGAGCTTTATGGTTCAGAGTGTTTAAAAGCAGACAAACTTACTCAAGAACTGGAACTGCACTGGTGTGAAATAGAGACTGGCTAAGGTAGAAAATCAAATTACTTTGGCTAAGGTAGCAAATTCCACAGTGATTACAGTCTCTTATGGCAGAATGTAAAGTAAATAGAAAGGTATATTCCATCCTAGAAATAAAAACACTTTTATCAATAGCCGTCCTAACCTTAAGAGTGTGGAAGTGAGTGACCTTATAAGTGGACAGAAGCTGAGCAGTAATTTTTTCATACTAGCTATGTAGTGACATGCACAAGTGGAGTATACCCAAACCAACCACCTGGGTATTCAAAATGAGGTATGTTTTGGGGGTCAGAAGGAGTAGAAGCAAGGAGAGTGAAGCAGTCTCTGTGGCACACACACACACACACACACACACACACACACACACACACACACACACACACACACACACACACACACACACACACACACACACACACAGATAAATATTCTGAAGCTCCTATTTGCTGTTTTTTCTTATCATTCCTAAGGTATCTTGTATAGCATTGATGTAGTTCTCCAAAGCATTTTATGTAACAGATGGAACATACCTATATGCAGAATAACATGTTTACATCCTCATAAGAAAGACAGCTGATTGGTTAATAATGCTTGCTGAGCAGTGCCTATAGTTTCAGACCCAAGCACACATTACAAATAATTGATTACCAATTTAATGTGTTAATTTCTGTCAGTGTTTCCTAAAAGCAGAGTTTTATACTGTGCTATGTTGTTTTGCAGCTTTTTAATAAAACTGATTAGAAACTTTTTGCACTCCACCATAACCACATTACTTAGGACACAGTAAGAGACACGTGGCTGTTTTAGTTGCTCAGAGTTAAAAAGTTTCAGAATCAATAAACTTATCTGAGTTTTGCAGTTTTTAAGCAATCTAGGCAAATTGCTTCAGAAAAGCAACACCCTGTGTCATTTATTTACTATTTCACAAACTTCTATCCACTGAAATAATAAAGATGTTCAAAAAAGTACAGTTGTGTACACTTACCATAAATGTAGATGTTCGAGTGTATTCACTGTTGCAGTCATTACATTTGGGTTATGCTGCTGGCAGGTTGCCCTCAGTCAGCCTGAATTCCAAAGTCTTGGGTCCTGCGTCGGTTGCTGTCACCTCTTCCCTGACGTCAGGTCATCAGGGGTATAAAAGATGCAGCTGACGCCATTTTCTTCAGTTTTTCTTGCCCCAGATGTCAGGTGCCCCCAAAAGGGTAGACTAAAATTATGAAAATAAAACATACATGCACCAAAAATAAGCTTTACCTTCCTCTATAAGCAAATACACCACCTAGGTTGTATAGATTAGAGAAGTAAAGATAAGTTCCAGCAAAAATAAGGGGGATGGTGGGTGGGTAACCTGGACTGCAACAGTGAATACACTCGAACATCTGCATTTATGGTAAGTGTACGCAACTGCACTATGTTCTTCGTGTTTCACTGTTGCAGTCATTACATTTGGGTTGAGTCCCAAAGCTATGGTTGGGGGGCTGGAGCTAAACAGCATTAGGAGCGGCTAAGAGGCCCTGCAGAACTGCAGTGGCAAAGCCTGCCCCGGATTTAGAGTAAAGAGGCAGATTGTAAAATTTTGTAAAGGTATGCACTGAACTCCAAGTAGCAGCCTCTAAAATGTCTTTGGTTGGTACTCCCCTGAGAAAGGCTGCAGAAGTGACTGCAGCTCTGGTTGAATGTGGCCTAATGCCCTTAGGCACTGGTTTGCCATGTTGTGAGTAGCAAAAACGAATGCAGTGACCTATCCACTTTGAAATAGTCTGCTTGGAGAAAGCCTTTCCTTGTGATGCTGTGGCATATGCCACTAGTAATTGTTCTGCCTTTCTGAAAACTTTAGTTTTGTCCAAGTAGAATCTAAGTTGTCCGTGTACGTCCAAAGAATACAGAATTTTCTCCCCATTGTTCTGTGGATTTGGATAAAAAGTTGGCAAATGAATTGTTTGGTTAAGGGCTACACTGGATACCACCTTAGGCATAAATGTAGGGTTTGTTCTCAGAGAGACCTTGTCTGGATAAAAAATGATAAAGGGTTCCGCAGCCATGAGAGCCTGTAGCTCTGAAACTCGTCTTGCAGAAGTTATTGCTAGGAGCAGAGCTGTTTTTCAAGATAAGAACTTTATATCCGCAGTAGCAGCTGGCTCAAAAGGAGGTAAGGTGAGTTTTTCCAAGACATAATTGAGGTCCCATGCAGGTATTGGCATTCTCCTTGGAGGCCTTAAGTTTTTGTCTCCTCTGAGATACTGCCTTAATAAAGGATGAGAAAAGAGTGGTGGCTCAGAATTGTAATGAGCCGAAATGGCAGAGGCATGGATTTTAATTGATGAAAAAGATAGGCCTTTGTCCAGCATCACAGTTAAGTATTGCAAAATCTGAGGAATATTTGGGACAGCTGTATCATTTCCTTGAGCTTGGTTCCAAGCGCAAAATCTCTTCCATTTCCCAGCATAGGATTTTCTAGTACTAGGCCTTCTGGCTTCTAAAATGACATCCATCACAGCCAGACCTCCCAACCATCCCGAATTACTCATTTTTTACCGAGTTTTGGGGTCTCAATAATGGAGTGCCACGATTCCCGAGTGGCATCCCTTCATTTCTGATTTATTTTCATCTTTTTTAAGTTTTGCGCATTTGGAGCTGACGTCATCACGTGTGCGATGACGTCAGCTCCGTCAGCCTGAGGTGAGCGTGACTGTTTGAATACTATGACTGTTTTTATGCCGTTATGGATTTCTTATGAGTGCCGTTTACAAGCTTTCAAAACTGCAGAGTGCGGTGCCGGTTTTACTGCCAGTGAGCCGTTATGGAGTAAGCCACAGCCATGCCATTATGGAGCTATGAACGTTTTAGTGCTGTTTGGATTTACAAAAAGTGTAAGGTTCGTCAGCCAGTTTCAAACAGGGCAGATCTTTGTTTATTTTTTTTTGCAAATATGGGCTGCTCTCCATGTAGTACACTTCTCTTCACCCCAATTAGCTGGAACTGGGTTTGCATATGGAAAGGAGTTTTTGTTTAAGAAGTAAGCTGATGTATTTTACTTTAATACAAGCTGCAGTGTTGGTTGTGCAGCTACACACACACTCTTAAGATGTTACCCAGCGCTATCATTACTAGTGATGAGTTCACACATTTGTTGATTGTTTACATATGGTGGGGTTTCAAGGCCTACGCATATAAAGTGTATACCAAAGACTGTAAAAGTTGGTTTTCCATAATTAATGAATGTGAAACATGTTTTGTCTGAGAAATTATCTCTTAAGAGTCAAGACATTTATTGTTACCCAGTGTTACATAAAATACCAGTTTTTATATTTAAATATGTCTACATATTTATTTTAGGTACGTTGCTTTGAAAAAAAAATGTAAGTGTAATATTGATAACCCTGGAGCTGAAATCTGTATACATGGTTTATTGTATCATGTTTATTCCTCTTGCATTTACTGTTAGTCTGGGTGCCTTTTAATCTGTAGAGTAACTGTAATTCCAAGATTGTTGTTTTGTTTGTTGCATAACGTGTTTGGGTTTAACAACTGTACATTTTGTGGTTATTAGTAGTTACTACCTTATAATGTGTGCAGAGAATGTTTGTTGATGTATAGAGTGTATTTAATGTGTGAATGGTATTTAAGCCAAGTCTTGGCATTCAGTAAAATTCATTCAATGGATTTGTTGTGCTGATCATGAATCTATTCACTTCTGTGTACAGCTTTAGAGTGAAAATGGGCTCATCAACATGTGGGGTTTTAGAATGTTCATATGTTTTTGTAATGGATACTTTTATTTGACTGATGTAACTTTGTTAAAAATGTTAAAACTTAATGAATTCATTTTTTTCTTTTTCAATTTCAAACTTTCACATTTATTGCACTTTCATTTCAAATCTCTATAAAATGCACAACTCTTGCACTTGAGACAGGGTATAACCAAAGCCAAATATCAGACTAGTGTACTTCGCTAGTTCACAAATCAAAGTCTCAAAAGGATGGCCATGGTGGTGCAGCGGTTAGCATTGCCATCTCACAGCAAGAGGTTCTCCAGTTTGATCTTCAGCTGGCATGCCCTCCCTGTGGTTGCATGAGTTTCCTCTGGGTGCTCTGGTTTCATCCCAAAGACATGCTATAGGTGGATTGCACACTCCAAATTGGCTGTAGGTGTGGGTGCATGAGTGTGCCTTTAGTGGAAGGTTGGGCATCAGGCTGGCAACTCAACACCATAAAAACTCCACTGCCAATTGTGAGCAGACAGGTGATCTGCTGTGGCGACCCCTAACCGGGAAAAAGCCGAAAGAAGAAGTTTGCAAGTCTCCAAACAACTTTTGTATCAAGCAGGTTTGGAAAGAGAAGCATGTAATAGTCTCTGTAATGTCAGACAGTTTTTTTTTAAGTAGTGTTTTATAATGCAAGTAAATTATGTTCTCTCTAACTTCTTTAGTGTAGTAAAACTATAGTATATTTAATATTCAGCTGGGTAAAGGAAGGTGTGCTGTAGAAGAGAAATGTTTAATTACATTATGGTAAATGCTTGGTCAAATGCCTCATTACTTTGCTGGCATCCAGGTATAATTACTTTTCACCTTGAACCTGGTTGACTATAATGTAATTCCTTAAGGACTTTAATAAGAACAGTTAAGTGAAACAGTAGTTATCCTTTTATATGTAAGGCTTAAAGCAAAAAATCTTTTGATTTTTATTTCTCCCAAGTCTTTGTCTTAATTGCATTTTGAACATGCATTTTGTTACATGTAGCTGTCCAATGCATTTTGTCTGTTTTGTGTTTTTGTGTATTTTTGTTTGTAACATCCATTACATGTTTACTGTTGATGATATTCCTTTTGGGTTGTGAGAGAAAATGGTATATATGGTTATTATACACATGTAGTACAAAGCAAGTAAGTAAACAGTTGTTGAACTTTACTGGTATCTCATTTGAGTAACCAATCAAAATGTATACAGTAGCATCATGACATTTTATTTCCTTCAAGACAGTTCTCTGAACGTTATAGTTTTACACAGGTAGTCCTTCCAGTTCTGGGGGCTCATTTATGAATGACCAGTTAAAATGTGTATCGAAGCATTCTGATGCTTTATTTTCTTCTTGGCAATTCTCTGAACATTGTTACAGTCTTATACAGGTTCGCAGAAAATGTAAACCTAAAAAGACAAATAGTTTCTGTCAGGTGAAGGGAGTTGGGAGGTTGGCATAATGGTTAAAGTGTTTACCTTAAAAACACAAAGTGCAGGTTTTGATTCTCGCATGAGATAATTGACTAGGCTTAAAATGGCCCATAACTAAATTATGAACCAGAACTATGAATTCACTAAATAATGATAGGCACTTGAATTTCAGACTTCATATTCTTCAGAAAATAAACGGTAACACAAAACCTTTTATTCTAGCAATTTTCTAAGTTGATAAGATCAATTAAGTATTTGAAATGTGTCCCTATTTTGGGGCTGTATTCCCCCATTATTGGCTTCATCCAGGTTTTTTGTGCTAAGAGGTTGAGAGCTATGGTGGGAAATGAGAAATTAATTCACTAAATGATTGCCATTTAAATTTTAGTCTGTCTTTCAACAAGCTGATGATTTGGCATAGGGGTATGTTGTTCTGACTGTAGTGCACAGGGTTCCTGGGTTCAAACCTTGGCAATGAAATACATGGTGGTAACATGTTTTATTCTAGCAACTTTCCAAAATTATACAAGCAACAATTAAAATGTGTCTCTGGTTTTTGCCCTTTTGCCCACCCCCCCCAAAAAAATGAAATTGAAAATAAGTGTAAGAAGCTGTGCAAGATGCCTATGGCAGAGAAGTTGTAATTCTAAGTCTGCTTTCATTGTGAGACAGTATTATTTTGTTTAGCAGATGTCTATTAGTGTTTGTGCATCATGCTATAAAATATAAAAATAAAATCCAAATAATCATTGTAGAAGAAAGCACTATGCATATTAGTGTTTATGGTAAATGGGGTGAGGGACATTGGAATGGCTGCAGGGGGACGCTGGTGCCATATTTTGGTTGTCTGTTCTTCAGTTTGCATTTGAAAGTTGGTATCCCACAATTCCAATGGAGTGGGCGGGGTTGCATAATTATGTATTCAAATTTTATGTTAATCAGCATACAGATTTGTACCTATTTTTCATTGGCCTTGTCCAGATTTTTGATGTTTCCAGGTTGAGAGGTATGATCACAGCTTTACTGAGAGGTGTGGTTTGTATGGCTACATTATCCACCATGCTGCCAGGTTTAGGGTCCTGAGTTGGCCGTGCAGAATCTGATTGTTTTGCTGGGACAGTAGATGAGGTATTTGAGGTAAGGTCCAGGCTGGGCATTGGGACAAGTTCCTTAAGATTGGATACCAGTACTGGCATGGCCAGTCTGGGGCAATCAAAATCATTTTTGGTTTCTCCTGCCTGACCTTTAGGAGTACCTTGGGGAGGAGAGGCAGTGGAGGAAAGGCATATACTGATAGGTTTGTCCAGTTGAAAGATAAGGCATCCACTTTCCAAGCTTGTCTGTGATAAGTCCTTGTGCAGAATCTTTTTAGTTGATTGTTTTGAGGTGAGGCAAATAGATCTATGTCCAGGCTTCCCCATTTCTTTGTTATCATGCTGAAGACTTGTGGATCCAGGTGCCACTCGTGGGGATCCACGAGGTTTCTGCTTAGTTCGTCTGCCAAAGTATTTTCCTTTCCTGGCAGGAATTGTGCCTGCAAATGAACTTGGTAAGTCAATGCTGTGTCCCATAAAGTCATGGCTAGTCTGCACAGGGGAAAAGAATGAGTGCCCTCCTGCTTGTTTATGTACCACATGACAGTGATGTTGTCTGTCTTTATTAGTAGTTTTCCCAGATGAAGTAAGTGATTGAAGGCTGTCAGGGCATTTTGAACAGCTAGCATATCTTTTTGATTGATATGTAGATGCTTTTGGTTTGTGGACCAGGTGCCCTGAATGCCTCTTCCTGCCATGTGTGCCCCCCAGGCATAATCTGATGCATCCGTCGTTAGGCTCTGCCTGGCTGGGGGTAGTGAAAATGGCTGTCCCTTGTTTTGGTGACAAGCCTTTGCCCACCATCGAAACTCCTGTTGCAGGTAGGGAATTAAAGTAATCATTGTTTCCAGACTGTGGCAATGCTGTGTCCAGACACTTTTTAGGTAACATTGAATTTTCCTCATATGCAGTCTTGCATATGGAATTAGTAAGATGCAGGATGCCATGAAGCCCAAAGCCTGCAGAATTTTTCTTGCATATAACTGGGCCTTTGTTGCCATGTCCTTGAAATAGGTAGTCAGTTGCCTTTGTCTGTCTGGAGTGAGATAAGCCATCCGGGCAGTTGTATTTAAGCTTGCACCCAGGAATATTATCTCTTGAGAGGGTACTAGCTTTGATTTCTTTTTGTTGACTGTGTACCCTAGGCCTGTTAAGAGTTTTATCACAAAAGTCAGATGCTGTAGTAGAATGTCCTTGTTCTCTGCTTGTATGAGGCAGTCGTCCAAGTAAGGATATATTTGTATTCCTCTTTGTCTGCAGTAAGCAATTACTGGTGCCAGGCACTTTGTGAAGACCCTGGGCGCAGTAGATAAGCCAAAGAGAATTGGTAATGCTTTGATCCAGCCTTGCATCTGAGGTATCTTCTGCATGATTGTCTGATTGGGACATGCAGGTATGCCTCTTTTAGGTCTAAAGTTATGAGCCAAGCCTTGCTGCCCAGCATGGGCAGAAGCTGCTGCAAGGTCAACATCTTGAATTTTGGTATATTCAGGAAAGTGTTTAGAATAGATAGGTCCAGTATTGGTCTCCATGCTTTGTGCTTTCTGGGTACCAAGAACAATCTTGAGTAAAATCCTTGTCCCTGCTCTTGCTGTGGTACTTGTTGAATAGCCCTCATGTCCATGAGAGCTGTGACTTGTTTTTGAGCCTCTGCCCATTGATTTTTTGGCAGGTCTGGCCAACCGTTTGCCCTTGGCAGGGTATGGAAATGAAACTTTTAGCCTTGTCACACTATGTCTAGAACCCATTTGTCCTGGGTTATAATGTGCCAATTTTGAGAAAAAAGTGCTAGTTTTCCCCCTAAGGGTGCTGCCAGAAGATAAGTGCTTGGCACAGGCAGGGGGAAGTTATTGGGACTGTTTCCTGTATGTTTGTGATTTGTCCTCTCCACCTTTGGAGGTGGAAGCATTCCACTGCTTAGACCTGTAGGATCCTTGCGACTGTGATCTGCCTCTAGGGCATCTGGATCTGCCCCTTTGAGGTCTGTCTGAGACTGGAAAGGACCAATTCTTTGTAGGCCAGTGTCTGCTAAATATAGGTGGCTGTACTTGTAAGAAATCCTTGACCGTTTGTATAGATTTAGCTTTGTCCTCCATTTTCTTTAACACCTCTTCTGCCTTAATACCAAACAAGGTATCATGTTGTAAAGGAGCATCTAATAATTTTGCTTTAACATGGTCAGGCAGATGTTGTTCCTTTAACCAAGCATGCCTCCTAATGACAGAACCTGTAACAGTGGCCCTGCAGGAGGCCTCCAGATAATCAAACCCACGTTGCAAAGTATGCTTTCCAACTTGTTCAGCTGCATGCAATAAATCCTGCATTTTTTGTTTTCTGCACATTCAGAATTTGCCATCATTTTCTGTTTAAGCAGTGTCATGATATATTGCTGATATTTGAGCATATGAAACTGGCAATTTAAGGCCCTTATAGCCAAAGTAGCAGATGTGTAAATCTTTTTTCCCCATCTGTCCAGAGCCCTAGAATCCCTGTCAGAAGGGGTAGGATTTTTTGCAGTAGAAGCCTTGACCCCTTTTGGACCCTGAGAAATAGTTTCTGGGTCTGCAGTAGGGTTTTTGAAAAGGAATTTATGAGAGTCAGGGACCCTGTAGTATCTGTCTGGCTTAACAGGAGCTGGAGGTAAGGAGTCAGGGGTCAGACTAGACTCCGAGAACACATCATCTACAATGTCCAACACAGGTGGAATAGCTAGAGGCCTGTGTTGAGGTAGTAAAAGGAAGTCTCTGAGCCTTTTCTTAGATGCTGAAAAATCTTGGCTCTCCCAGTGGAAGTGCTCCCTCATGGTATGCAAGGTTTCCCCAAAGGAGTAGTGCTCAGGAAGAGAAGCTGAAGGAATTGATTCTTCAGCATCAGAATCCTCATGGGGGGAAGAGAATATTCCTGATCAGAAGAGGAATCAGAAGAAATGGAAACCTGATCTGAAGATTCATAGTCTGTCTCTTGCCTAGGCCTCTTATCAGGAGGGGGATGGGAACCCCTGATAAAGGTAATTAAGTCTTCGGCCATTTTGAGCATCTGTTTTCTTTTTGGGCATGGAGGCCTGTCCTTGTGACTGGTGAACCTGTTTCTTTGCCTTTAAAGGTGTTTTAGTCTTTGTCTTTGAAGTCGGTTTAATATATAATTGTTTAGGTCTGAATACACCCTCCGAAGCCGATGCCTGCTCAGCGGCTCCGGACCCATCTGAGGGAATAATCTCCGAGGCTCCAATAACTTGAGTTTCCTGTGGCCTGGCCAACTCCGCATGGGAGTAGGTAGCAGCCTGCGACTCTATAGTAGCGGGCATCAGGGGCTGCGAAAGCGCCTCACTGAGAATTGGCAAACCGGCGACTAGCTTAAGAGAAGCTTCACTGTCGGTTTTGGACCTCGGTTGCTTGTCTTTTTCTTTTTCTTTGCGTTTTTTGTGAACTCCGGTAGTCGGATGGCTATCTGATGACATTGTATAATTAAATCTTCACCCAAAATAGCTTAATGCAAAATCGTACCGACGCTTAATAGTGCGTTGGTTAAATCTAGCACAAAACCAACAACTAGCAACGTCGTGGTCAGGGCCTAGGCAAGGAATACAGTAAGAATGAAAGTCCTTATGAGGTATTTGCTTTCCACAAGAAATACAATTATTAACTTTTTCTGACATCGGTCTGGAGCAAGAAAAAAGTTTCCCCAGCGGGGTACTTAGCTTTTAATGAAGACTTCGGATCTGAAATTCGAACACGAAAATCTCAGGAGTTGGCCGACCGGCACTTGCGAACTGCTTCTGCTTCGGGCACCGCGCGGCAAGAAAGACTGAATAAAATGGCGTTGGCTGCATCTTTTATACCCCTGATGACCTGACATCAGGGAAGAGGTGACAGCAACCGACGCAGGACCCAAGACTTTGGAATTCAGGCTGACTGAGGGCAACCTGCCAGCAGGATAACCCAAATGTAATGACTGCAACAGTGAAACACGAAGAACATCTACTGTGTTACTGATCTAAAAACAGTGCCATCTAGAATTTGCTTATTCCATTTCATATTTCTTTGATGGTTACTAAACAGCATCATCCCTCTCTACCCATCCCTCATTAGACCAATCATCGAATATAATGCCCCGTTTGGCATGTACCTCACCAGACACCTACACACCTGGAGAGGCCACAAAACTATCTCACAAAAAGGATCCTAGGCCTTAAACACGTCCTACGTGGACAGACACAAGAAACTTCAGCTGTTCTCAGTCTCTTATCGTCTACTTAGAGGTGATCTCTGCTTGACTTACAAAGACATGTCCGACCCAGCCCTACTTGAAATGCTACACCTAAAGAAATCCCAATCCCCCCATGCCACACACTCCAGAGATTACAACCTCATTACCACAATTAATAGAATATGCTGGAGGGACAGGTTCATCTCCCAAAGACTACCCATACTCTGGAATAAGCTTTCCATTCATGTCTTGACGAGTGGATGGGTAACAGAAAGTTCACTCCAGGGATCATTCCAGTTGCCCTACTAGATATGGGGACTGTGAACTAACATTGGGTGGCAGGGTGCCTGAGCAATTTTTTGGGGTCTAAGCTTGTAAAGGTTCCAGGGCCATTAGCCTAGTACAAACCTATGAACCTATAATGTGAACATTTTCAAGATGAACAAGACATGGGTGGCTTTGTGTAATGCAATTACATCTATGTAGCACATTCGTAGGAGAGTTTCTCCTGCAGGCTTAATTATCATTTTCAGAAACACTGGTGCAAGAATAAGAGTGCTGCAGACATTAACTCAGTAACTTTAGTTACAATGGTTAGATAGTAGGTGTGGGGGCATCAAGTTACTGCCTAAAGCTGTTGTGCCCAGAGCAACACTGGGTGAGAAGTGAGCCAGAAACTGGTCATTTTTAGTCAGACTGAATTTAATTAATTTTGCCAGTGGTCAGGTGCTGGCATTACTTACATTCTCAAAGCAAATTAAGGATGATGACTTATTCCTGTGGGATACATTATACTGTTGTCCAGCTTAGTAGTCATGTGATAATAATTCTAATTTCACATCAGTTAGAATGGGCACAAACTGTTCAGCAGAGTGTTCTTCTGTGTTAATCAGAATCATGCAGCCTGAACTTGTTCTCTGTACACACACACACACACACACACACACACACACACACACACACACACACACACACACACACACACACACACAGAGTTATATATACAGAATCATGATACAAGGATGGCTCAAACAATACTAAGATAGAAAATACAGAAAGGAAGACCAAGAAAGCAGGAAAACCTGAGAGACAAAGCATGAAACATTCTGTGTTACTCCATTTACTGATATATTTATCTGTTCCCATCTTGCTATTTTTATTCTGAAGTCTATAGAGGGTATAACAATAGCAGCATGCTGGCCTTTTCATATGTCAATAATAGAAGATTAGGACTCATTATTTATTATGCTGTTCTGCTCTTCCTGAAGCAATCATATCTCATATCTCTGCTCATATCTGACACATGGATCTGAGATAAAAGAAGATGTCCAAAATGAGCAAAATCAGATTTGAGCAACTACACTAAAAACAGAGAATGACTGTTAGGATAATCTGTTAGGATTACTATTTGCTTTACAAACTGTGAAGGGAGAAGTGTATAAGAAGGTAAATGTTTATTGCATATTCTGTTTTGGAATTCATTCTATTTCAAGATGGATTCCTAGTAGTTTTAGTCTGTTTTTGATGATCTGTTTCCTGCCAACATGGATAGTGCCAGGGAAGAAAGTTCCAATGTAGAACTCAGAACCTGTGCTCAATAAGGAAAAACACAGATAAAGGGTCAGCAAAGTCTTAACTAAATAAAATAATGCAAAGGTGTTCAGTTTTAATTGGTCAGTGACTATAGTTTAATAGATACAATTTATTATACTTAGAGTTAAAAATAATATAAAGAATCAAGTTTCCTGTGTTCTGGGAGAAAAAGACCTTGATTGCTTTGTATCCAACATACATGTGTTCTCTAAAATAAACAAGACGTTTCTTCTCTGCTGAACAGTGTTCCTGTAGTTATTTTCTACCTTAACAGTTTGGTGCAGTGAAGTCTTAGATCTTTCAAGACGGTTATGGATTGCTGCAGCAGAAATCACCTCTAGGCCCATTCTCAACAGGTTTTCTTTCTTATGACTTTCTAATGTGTCAATACAAAACTATATTTTTTCTCCTTCAGCAGAGTCTCCGCAGGTAAGCTTTTACTAATAATTTTTGTAATAGATACAATTGATTGAGAATGGGTTCAATTGTTTTTGAGCGGGGAAATTGTATGAGAGTGGTGGCTAATTTAAATAATAAAGATAACATTTTCTTGATTGTATGAGAGCGGTGTTTAATCATTAAATAACAAGGCAAAGTTTCCTTGGCATGTATGAGAGCAGTGTTTTGTCAAAAAGATAAAAATAAGGAAAGAAAGGTTACCTTAGCAGTGTTAGAGTGGGTTTTTAATCACAGTACAAATGTACTTCTTTTGGTATACGAGTGGGTAATATTATTGTATTAAAATTAGAGTGGGTGCGAATGTCCATGAGAACTGTGAGTCCCTACTAGGGACTAACTACAATCTTACTTGTAATTGTCTCTGTCCATGAGAACTGTGAGTCCCTACTAAGGAACATTACTAAACCAATGTACATAAGATATATTACCACTTTGTTTTTATATATTCTAATTGTTTTCTAACTTCTTGTGTAACCTTTGTATATCTGTCCATGAGAACTGTGAGTCCCTACTAGGGAACACTTCTAAACCAATGTACATAAGGTATATTACCACTTTTTTATATATTCTAATTGTTTTCTAACTTCTTGTGTAACATTTTGTATGTTTGATTATGTGGAGCTTTGCTCCCTGGGCCTCCGCTGAAAATGGACATGTATCCAGTCGTACTATCCCGGTAAACAAATGTAAAATAAATAAATAAAATAAAGAAGTGGGTGTACTAAAAGAGCTGGACTTTGGGACTCCTGCCAGGCATATGTTCAATAAATATGGTTGAGACAGCTGTTGTTATTTAGTAAACTGGTCAATGCTCACAAAAAAATTATAGTGCACTGCAGTTCCCAGAAGGAGGAACTTTTGACAAGGTTATTTTAGAAAATCTTAAAAAGAAATTGAAACAGAAAAAAAATAAAGTACCTGGCTCTTGGTGGTCAACTTTTAATGACTGGCAAGAAGAAGAGTCTAAAAGATAAGAAACAGGAATCTGTTGTTAGAATTTTAAAATATTATTCAGCTAGATTGAAAACACAGCAGTAGGCAGCTAACAGAACATTAAATACATTACAAAAATGTGCAGGAGAAACGTCCCATACCAGGGGTCTCTATTCTTCACAACAGTTAGAAAAATGAAAAGTTAATCAATCTGATTCTTCTGACAATGGCCGGCCTCTGGTTCCTTCAGCTCCCCTCCACCATATGAGAATTTTGTTTCTTATGAAGCCATCAGCCCTCCTTCCTTCTCCAGGGTTGATGGAGGAACAAATTACTGATAATCCACCTACTACTTCCTCTGATACATCCCTAATCACTTCCAGTACTTCTACCCATCCCCATGCATCAGTTTACAATACTACATTTTGACAACAATAAAAGCAACCTTTCATTTCAACTTCCAATTAAATGTTAATGAAAATAGCCAACATAGGCAAGCAGTTATACCATAAACACAAACATGCAGCTAATACAAAACGTGCATGTAAGTTAAAAAAAGATTCAGCCTAAAAAGAATCAAAAGGTTAGTCATATAATTATAATCACAATGGCAAAAATGTGAGCAAGATCACAGGCCAACAACAAAGAAGTAAAACAAATAAGTATATTAGGTAAGCACTTTCATTCTGTAACTATCTGGAACTTCATCAGACCAAAAGAAATAGTATCTTTACACATGTAAATAGTCACCTGATCCAAGTTGACCAATCAATTCCATACAAGAGTTTAAAGGAAACTATAATAAAATATAATGACAATTCAAATGCAAGATGCTTTTAAAAAACACTTGATGTTAATGTTAACATTTAAGCCTGGCAGTTTATCCACATTTAATAAGATCTGCCACTTAGTTTCCTCGTATTCAAGCATACTAAATCCCCTCCACAATCCACTTGATTCAAAGTGTCAGCCAAAAAAATACAGATTTCTTAAATGGACTGCAACCTAAGCTATGCTTAGCTAAAGCATTGTTTAAATTTATTTTTTTAATAGCAAGTCCATGTTCATACATTATTTCTGCCAAAGACCTGTTGGTTTTATCAGTATAGACTGCCTCACGGGTGTCACATAACACCAGATAGATGACATTTCTAGATTTACAATTAAATCTGACTTTGTTATAAATAACCTTACCAGTACTTTTTATCACACAGCTCTGGCTATTCAGAATATAACAGAGTCAGGAAAACATAGCCAGTACGCAAGTAAATCCAGTGGCTATAAAAATAAAAACAAACAAGTAAAACAGGCATCACTAGAACCACACACAGCTGGTAATGAAGAGGTTTATTAGACTCAAACATCTTTTAAAACTGCTAGTAAAAACTTTTGCCTTAAACAAGACTTCTTCAGGCATATCAGACAAAAAATACAAAGAATACCATCCACCATATATATAATACCAAAGTGGGTCACATGATAATAATTAGGCTCGTTAGTGTTTCTCTTTCAATAAAGGCTTTAAAGATACATAGCCATTCAAACCAGGTGAAATATGTGCCCCAAAGCATAAAAATCCAATTAAATTCTTCCTTTTCAGTAAAATCATTAATATTACCCCCACGTATGTTATTGTCAACTACTCTTAAAACTGAAAATGTAAAACTATTTCCAGAGCCATTGTCTATAATGTGTTTATGCAGAGCATTTGTAACTATTTCTCTTTTAATCTCAGACAGGTATGATCCTTTAACCTCTTGTTCGTTTTACCTACATAAAATGCTTGATATACAACACATCTAGCCAGATAAACAACATTTCTAGTTTCATACTTTAACCATATGCATTGTCTAAAGGTTTTGTTTGAAACTGGATGAGTAAAGTATTTATCACAACAAGCAAAACTACAGAAAGTACAGTACTAAAGTAGGGTGTGCCAGTATTTCTCAATGATTTTTGTAACAATGGCTGTATTTCAGTAGTATGTTAGCATGCATCTAACTTTACCCTGTGGACATTTATTCCCTAGTACTGGAGAAATACTGGCACAAGTTTGAAGCAGTTATTGTTTTATAAAGAGCAGACACATATATCTAGGAAGACACGACCGATTAAAAATGGTACCTCTGACTGTGGCAGATGTACTTTCTGTAGTTTCATTTGTTGTGATAAATACTTTACTCATCCAGTTTCTAACAAGACCTTTAGACTTAATGCATATGGTAATTATGAAACTAGAAATATTGTCTATCTGGCTAGATGTGTTGCTTTTCAAGCATTTTATGTGGGTAAAAAGAACCAGAGGTTAGAAGATCATATTTGCCTGAGATTAAAAGAGAAATAGTTGCAAATGCTCTATATAAACACATTAGAGATAATGGCTGTGGACATAGTTTTAAATATTCAATTTTAAGAGTAGCTGGCAATAACATACATGGGGATAATATTAATGATTTTACCCTTAGTGGCACATATTTTGATGGTTTGAATGGCTGTGTATCTTTAAAGCCTTTATTGAAAGAGAAACAGAAACGAGCCTAATTATTATCATGTAACCCACTTTGGTATTATATAAATGGTGGATGGTATTCTTTGTATTTTTTTGTCTGATATGCCTGAAGAAGCCTTGTTTAAGGTGAAAGTTTTTACTAGCAGTTTTAAAAGTTGTTTGAGTCTAATAAACCTCTTCATTACCAGCTGCTTGTGGTCCACTGACTTCTATTTTATTTGTTTGCTATTCAGAATATATCTGTATTCTTTGCAGGCTTAACAACCATAAGTATCAAAGGGACCAGAACTGACTGTAGATTCTACATTACTAATAACATTATAGGTTCATACATTCATAAGTTCATAGGTGTTTACTAGGCTAATGACCACAAGGGCCTTTTTAAGCCTAGTCATGCATCTCAAAGCTCTGACAAGTTCTGATACCCTTGATAAGTGTAAGCATGGGCCTGAGAGATGAACCATTTACAGATTACCTGTCTGCATTAGAGGCATAGGTGCTAAACCAGGGATGAATTTCCAGTTTCCCATCAAATTGTCCAAGTTGCACTTGAATTGGGTTAGGGAGGAACTCTGCTTCCCATGGATGGGGAGCCTGTTCCATACACGGGGTAGTCTCTGGGATACATACCTCTCTCTCACCAGCAAGTGGTATTTATATCACAGGCAAGGATTAAGTCTTTAGAACAAATAGTTCTGGCACTGTTTGTTTTGTGGATATGCAGGAGTTCCATCAGAGTGAGGTCTGACAGTGTCTGTATGCCAGGTATAGATCTTCCCTCAAAAGCCTGTAGGAGACAGAATACAGAGATAGGGCGTTGAGGTGGTCTGCATAGGACATATTACTTACACCCTGTATTCTTTTAGTGAGGGACCTCTCTGGACATTCCAGTTGTTGGATATGCCTGGTTAGGTACATACTAAAGAGGGCATTGTACTCAATGATAGGTCTGATGAATGCCGAATACGGTGGAACAATGACTTCCTTGGACTTAGATGCTATACCTTTATTTATAAGTTGTCAACATAGAATGATTTCCTCACCACTGTATACAAGTGATGATCAAAGGCTAGATTACTATCTATGTGTGTCCCTAATTCCTACTGGGTCAACTCTAAGGGGTGTGTTGTCAATATGATAGTTACCAGGGATGGATGACTTCCCAAAAGATACTATTATGCATTTCTTGGCATTTAATTTTAGTCCATGGCTCTGACACCAGTTGTTTGTCTGTGTCAGCCCCTCCTGGAGAACATTTGTGTCAGTGTGAGATTCAGTGACAGCTCCTAATTTGAAATCATCTGCAAATTTAGTCAGCCAGAGACTACTGACATTGGCCTTGACTTCTGAGAAGTAAATGCCAAAATGGAGCGGTCCAAGGACTGATCCCTGAGAGACTCCACTTGTGACTGGCCTCTTTGCAGAGGTGAACTCCCCAATTCTAACTTCCTAGGTCCTGTCTGTGTGTCTATCCACCAGGTGACATACGGGTTTGGACCTAACCTCTTGAGTTTTTCAATAATGCTCGAGTGGGGTATTGTGTCAAATGCCTTGGCCAGGTCAAGGTAGGTAGTGTGAACAATTTTGCCCTCATCCATTGCTTTGGTGACATTCTCAAAGAAGTCCACCAGGTTGAGTAGGCATGATCTGCCCTTGACGAAACCAAACTGGGTTGGGTCCACTGTCTGGAGGTTTACTACATCTCTATTGATCATCCCCATGATAATTATTTCCATGGCTTTACATATAAGACTAGTGAGACTCGTGGGTCTGTAGTTTCCAGGATCTGTAGATGGCCCACTTTGTGCATAGTAATGACTATTGCCTTTCTCCATTCATGAGGCATGAAGCCTGTTTGGAGGCTATAGTCAAATAGTAATTCCAGAAGCCCTGGTAGGTCATGTTTCATGCTATTTAGAAGGCATCCTGATATATTGTCTGGGCTCATGGATGCAGTGTTCTTGGTCTCAGTGAGAGTATTAAGGACCTGTTCCCTAGTGATAGTAGGTGGAGTTACATTTGATGATATTTCCTGAGGGAAGGTTGAGGGGGAGAGACGAGTAAAGTTGGAGATGAATTTATCAGCCAGGAGGTTTGCTATATCTTCTGGCTCAGTATATGTGGCTCCATTTACAATGAACTCTGCACACAATTGTGTGTTGCCTTTGAGGTTGCAGACATAGCTAAAGAATGCTTTGTGGTTGTCCTTGGCCTGGGAGGCCAAACACACCTCAAATTTGGCTTTGGTAGTCTTTATTTGTCCTCTGAGTTGTTTGTTTAGATTGATGAGAGTGCTTTGATCCTGCTGGGTACTGCACCTCCTAATTTTTGCCATGATTTTCTTCCTCCTGTTATACATCTGATTGATGTATAAAAACTGAAGGTAAAGAAACCACTTTTCTATATGTAAAATTAGGACTAATACCAATGGCTTGAGTCAATTCTGGGCTACTGTGTATAATTTTCCAATTGTCCTGTATGATATGTTTAATAGTTAACATGTCCACTGACATAGACAAAGTAAAAGAATGTTGAAATGATACTGTGTTTTCTGACACTTTCTTACTATACCCATTTTTTAAACTGGATTGAAATTTATTAGTTCTGTGAGAGACCACTTCTTCATAAATCTTACATGAAGTTTCATTAAGATAACCTCTATACAAAAATAAAGATTTAACAAAAGCACATTTTTGCAGAAAAATATCATCTACACTGATAAGTTTACTTAATCTGATGAACTGTCCATGAACATACATTTAATGAAGTTCGGATGTAAACAATCAAAGTGTAGATAATTACTAACAAACTTTGGCTTCCTATAAATAAAACTTTGAAATGCAGCCTGTTCAACTTCCAAATGAATCATAAGATTCAAAAAATTGACAGAAATACCATGAGACCTTGATGCAAATTTTAAAGAAATGGTGCTGAGATTGATGTTATCAAAGAACTCCAAAAATTCAATCCAAGCACCATTCCATAAAAAAATCAAATTGTCAGTATAATGTCTATAAAAATTCATTAACTTATAAAGTGGGTGCTTAGTAAGAAAAACCCTCTCCCACCATACCAGAACTAAATTGGCAAATACATGAGGCCATTCTGGCACCCATTGCCACACCTTTAATCTACTGATAAATATCATTCTGAAAAGTAAAAAAGTTATTGGTAAGAACTACTTCCAATAATAAACAGATTGTATTAATCAGGGAATTGTCTAAATTACTACATTTACTTAAATACATTTGAACATAATCAATTACTATCTTCCAGTCTATAACAGTATATAATGCAATAGCATCAATTGTTATGAACATGGTTTTCGTATCACGGAACTGATAGTTCTTAAGCAAGTCTAGGCATACTCATGAATCTTGTAAAGAAAACTTAGACTTTTGGACTATTGGATTTAGTATACTGTCCAAATAAATGGGCCCAGTATATATTCTGTTTTACTGCCAAGAGCCAAAACAAGGAGTCTAAATGAGGGACTGGAGGCATTTTTATGGATTTTTGAACTCCTGAAAAATATTCCTAACTTAGGATGATCATTACTAAGAAACTGAAAATTATTTACATCAATAAAACCTTGATTTAACAAATCCAAAAGTATCAAATCAACCTTGACAAATTGTGACAACATATAATACTTAGTAGTGACTAATTTGTAACAAGATGTATCAGATAAAGTTTTAATAGCAATAGCATATTTGTCAGCCTTCATTATGACAATTCCATTACTCTTATCAGCTTTCATAATATGTAGCTGTTTGTCAGTCCTTAACTTATTAAGAATGTCTGTCTCCTTTTTTAAAATTAAAATATTTATATAAAGATTTATTATAAAGCAGCTTCTTGAAATCCCTGATGCAAGCATCTTGAAAGACATTTAAAGTATTATGTAAAACAGGATTGAACATACTTCTTTTACGTAACAAATAAGGTTTACAAAAATTAAACTGTTCAACATCATTTAAAATACATTTTAAGTTGACTTTCCTGACAAGCAGCCTGAAATCAACTTTGAGAAATATCACATTCACATGTTTCACAGGAACAAAAGAGAAACCATTATTAAAAAGTTCAATATGAGATTCAGATAAAGGGACAGAACTTAAATTAAAAATGGGATAAACTAATTTACCTTCCATGTCCTCTGCCCCTAATTTTGTTTCTCCCCCTCTGCTCCCTTGGGGAAAAAGATCTCTGGTTCAGCTGCACAGCCTCCAGGAGAAAAGCTGAATCATTATTAACATTTTGTCCTAAGGCAGCATTAGGTGCACTAAAATTATCATTAGTATTATGTGCTGTTGACGAATAAACTTCACTTAAAGATTAAAGTTGTAAGGGATCAAATCTTGAACCATCATCATTGGACTGACACTAATCAAGAGTGTTCGTATAAGCATGAGAAAAAAATCCAGTTTTAGATGGTACAGGATATACAGTTTTATTAGCATAGCTAGCGGCATCTCTTGCTATTTTCTTCTTTTTCTGAGCAACTACAGTAGCCGCATGCTTGTTTACTTTAGTGAAAATGGCATGATAGAAAGAAGACCAAAGATTAAACAATGGACTGTGCTTAATACAATCTAAATTTCTCACTTTAGAACACAACATTTCCATATTACCAACATTATGATTAATTAGATGCCTTAATAAAGTCAAACCCATTGTCTTAAATAAATCCACTAAGACCTCAAAAAGTCAGTTGTCCTTTGTGATACCATTAGGAAATGTATATAGGTGAAGTCCCATCGGGACTTGTTCTATTTAAATACAGCGCTCAAAATAATAATTTTCTAGTTCCAAAGATTTTAATTTTAATATTTTTGATTACAATTCAAAAATGCTAGTTCTCAAAGACAGATCATTATGAATACTATGTGATTCATTAAGAACTGCACCAGCATTGGAATTAAGCAGAGCAAAGGGGTTAACAGTATGTGAAATAAGTTCTTCCACTGTATCCAGATACGGGCGGTCGGAAAAAGTATCTGCTCTAAGTGTTCTATCCAAGCTGCCATTAAAAACTTCATGTAAACCATTAACTTTTCCATTGGTATTCCCATCAGGGTGGCATACTGGCAAAGACTAAGTCAACTTCACAAACAATGCTTGTGTATGTGATAGCAGTTCCTGAACTAAGTTAGCGTGACAGACTCACCAGGTACCAGATGAACAGATAAATCCAAATTTAAATCCTCTTGTGCCATCATGAAACTGATCTGCATTTCAGCTCGGCTGTAAACAACTCAACAAGTAAAAATACAGCCAACGTAGTAAAACATGACTAAAAAACAAAAATGTAATCGCAAAGGCAAAATGTGAGGAAATTCACGGGCCAACCACAAAAAGTAAAATAAATAAGTATATTAGGTAAGTCTTTTCATTCTATAACTATCTAGAACTTCATCAGACCAAAAGAAACAGTGTCTTTACACCATTTAAAAATACACGTAAACAGTCACCTGATCCAAGCTGCCCAATCAATTACATACAAGAATTTTAAAGAAACTATAATAAAATATAATGGTAATTCAAATGCCAGATACTTTCAAAAAACATTTGATGTTAATGTTATCATTTAAGCCTGGTGGCTTATCCACATTTATCGCATTATCATTGCAATACAACAACAGATTGAAAAGTTTTGTTTATACTGGCCCAGTTTAGGTATTCATGAAATTGTTAACCAATCATAATATGTGGCAGACAACATAGTTAGAGAAGCAAAGGAACAACAAAAGAAATTAGTAGATGTCCAGCTCCAATACATCGATATTGATTCAAGGGGATGGGGAGATGGAAGATTGTGGATGATGGAGAATTGTGGAGGAAGAGGTGGGTTTATATTCTTTTTACCACAAGCCCCTGGACAGTACCAGTAAAATGTTTATCCTCCTGCATCACCACACGTCCAAAAGTGCAAACAGTGCATTAGTCCCTGCTTTAATTGTGGACAAACTGGACATTAGTATAATGAATGCCCACTTTCCTCATAGATAAATTCAGCTTTTCAACAGACAAATTTGCCAAATATTCAAGTACCACAGCAAGCAAAAAGACACCTTCCAACTTGGAGCACTGCTTGGCAGTCACCAGTGTGGCAATAAAGACCATTAGGACAGTCACAAACAGGAACCACAGCTGTTTCATTTGGCACAAGTTGACCAAGAAGGTCCCTTTGTTAATATTACAGTATGTAATTCTTTCCTTCCTTTTCATGTTGACACTGGAGCAACTAGACCGCTAATCACTTCATCAAATACTGAACATCTCAAACATCTCCCACTATCCATGAAAAAGTCTATTCCTTTTCCAATTAGTCTGTTAAAAGAACAACATACCTTTATTGTAGGAAACACTGCTCCAATAAACCTTTTAGGTAGAGATTTATTACGTAAATTGCAATGTACTATTTATTGTACTCCAGATCTTGTTTTTCTTGACATTCCAAACAAACCCTTTCTTTTGGGTGTGTATGCAGATGATGTTTGTACAGATGAAGATACTTTTTTCACAGTGCTGACATCAGAACAGAGTACAGACATTGTTGATTTGGACTACCCATGAAAATGATACAGGGCTCATAAAAGATGCTAAACTTATAAAAGTAGTTTTAAAATGTTATGGGCACATGCCTATGGTAGTTCAGCATCTGTTGTCAACAGAAGCAGAGAAAGGAAATGGACCTGTAATTTTTGCATTGCTTCAAGAAGGAATAATTGACCCATCTTGAAGCCCATGTAAAACACCTATATTACCAGGGAAAAACACTTATAGATTTGTGAAAGACTTACGAGCAGTTAATGCAATAGTATTACCAACTTTTCCTGTAGTGCCTAATCCTGACAAATTCCTAAATTTCATCCTGATGATGGCTACTACCTTTTCAGTGTAAATATTTCTTCTGATACATCCAGATAGTCAGTATTTGTTTGCATTTACACACAGAGGACAGCAATATATATGGACAAGATTACCACAAGAATATATAGAATGACCTACTCTTTTGTCTAGAGAAATGAAAAATCTGTTACACAAAATTAGGTTCCTTTGTGGGTCTGCTTTAACACAGTATGCAGATGATTTACTTCAAGTTACCTTAATCACTACTAGCACTCCTATAATTTCACATTATCTACAGACTCCTCTAGTCCACACCAGCAGCAACCTCAACATGTACCTTATTTACACATCTATCACTGTAATCCTTACTCTAGTTGCACACATTACCTCTTACTCCCACACTACACCTGCAACACTACCTCATCACACCACTACCAATATTAATCCTACATCTTCACCTGTAAACCTACACATACTCCCCTTTATCTTTCAAACCCCTCTCAACATACACATCCCATTACGCCCTTTACCAACACACAAAACTTATAAACCATCCATAAAACACCACTTATTGTTCATTAGAGTGATTAAACTTATAGTACAAACTACCTCTAATCTAGCACTATGTGAAGATATACACCTTAATCCTGGCCCACCCAAGCCCATAATCCACACATCCACACTAAATACAGGATACACATCTCCCTAACTACAGAAAAAAAGCCAGCAACCTCCTAATACTAAACATTAATATTAGAAGCATTCAAAACAAAATCCCAGACCTACATGCTAATATTTCTCTATACTCACCTGACATAGTCCTGCTCACAGAAACCTGGCTAAAACCCGACATATCTAACAGCAAAATAATTCCCCCCAGCTATAACCTCTTGTGTAAAGATCGAACATCTAAAAAAGGTGGTGGCATTGCTATCTTATTGAAAAAACACTTAAACATAGAAAATCAGAATCTGTCGCAATCAACACGAGGAACAGCAGAAATTATGTACTCCAACTACACATTAATAACAAAAAAAAATAACATAATTGGCTGCTACGTTCCTCTAGGTGACAACATAGACTCCTTAGAAAATCTGCTGCACTGGGCCTCAAATTCTCTCTCCCCCAAGAAAATATTATAATTGGTGATTTTAATATTGACTGGCTAACTTGTAACTCCAATAACCCCACTAACTTTATTATTCTTCATGGTTTTACCCAGTTAATCCAGTCTCCAACCAGAGTTGAAAAAAAATCTAAGAGGCATTCAATCCTTGACTGGATGCTAACTAATGAACGTGATCAAATTACTCATTCAGGCTGCTTTCCAGATAGCCTAAGCAACCACTCACCACCCTTCCTAAGCAGATTGAACCAATGTAGCCAAACCCACCACATACTGCGAAATCCGCAACAAAAAATCTTTCAACTCCAGTAACTTTATAACAGCACTGAAAAGATGGAACTGGCTCCCCCTGAAAACCTTAAACCTAGATGTGGCTGTTTCATACTTTAATTCCACCTTCCTTTAAATTCTAAACTATCATGCACCCCCCAGAACCATCAGAATTAAAGCCAACTATGCCCCTGGTTATCTAAGGAGACTAGATCCCAACTACAAAACAGAGACAAAGCCTGGTCAAACTGGCATAATATAAATTCCCCTGCTGCTAAACAAAAATACTTAGAACTTAGAAATCTGACAAAAAATGATCAAATAGGACAAAATAAACTATTATCATAACACACAAATGAGACACCAAAACAATCATAAGAAATTTTGGATAGCCATCAACAAAGTATTACATCCAGGAAAAACTAGCAACCCCTCCCCTGTAAATACAGATAGCTCAACCAATATAGCAAATCAATTCAACAAATATTTTACAGAATCCATCCTAGCCCTGGCTAACTCTCAAAGTCAGTCCATAAACAATAAGCCACCAAATAATAACACTACGGAACAGCATTTCACACTACAACCTGTTCCTACACCAACAATTAGAAAACTACTTAGTAAGCTAAAACCAACAACCCCCTCAGCCAATAAACTACCTGATGAATACTTGAAAATAGCTGCTGAGGCAATTGCATATCCAGTAGCAATACTTATAAACCACTCTATTAAAGAAAACCTAGTCCCTCAGCTCTGATAAATCTCATATATTACCCCACTACATAAAGGAGGCAACTTCAAAGAATTTACCAATTACTGCCCAATAGCTATATTATCTCCCCTCTCCAAAATCCTTGAAAGGTGCATCCATACACAAATCATGACCCACCTTAACTCCAATAATCTACTTACTACAACCCAACATGATTTTAGACCTTCCCAGAGCACTACTACTACCCTTACGTCTTTCACCCAAACAGTAAACAACCATAGAAACAACGAAAAATTAATCTCAGCTATCTTTCTTGATCTCTCCAAAGCATTTGACATGGTCAGTCATGACAAACTAATCAACACTCTTTCATAACCAAATCTTAGCTACCCTACTATCTCCTGGTTCAGAAGCTTCTTAACAGACAGACAGCAGGCTGTCAGATGGCATCTAGAACTCTCACCTCTTCTACCAGTTTCACTAGGAGTCCCACAGGGTTCCATCCTTGGACCTCTGCTGTTTTCTTTATTTACCAACAAACTTCATACAGCCACACTACAGGCCTCAGTCATCCAATACACAGATGACTGTACACTTACCTGCGGATCTTCCTCCTTCCATGAACTGCAACAACTAACACAAGCCCCCTTTCCTTCTGTAGAAAACTAGCTTACAGACTCACAAATAATATTAAATCCCAACAAAACTAAACTCCTTATTCTTCCACCCACACAGTACTCCACACATAGCCCAATATTTAACATCACCTCTACTAACAGTACAGTCATATCTCCAGTCAACCACACCAAACTGCTGCAGGTAGAAATTGACAGCAACATGAAATTCGTAACACATATATCCATAACTATTAAAAAAGTACACAAAAAGCTAGGCCTCTTATATAGAAAAAAACAATTCCTAACATATAGCTCGTACTCATCCCATCTCTACCCTGCTCTATGCCTCCCCGATCCTCACCAATATTAGAAATTCAGACCTATCTAAGATGCAAGCTTGCTACAAGAAAATAGCCAAATTCACAACAAATTCTCCTTTTAGAATACACCACTGCATTCCTCTCAAACAGCTTTACTGGTTTGAACTTCCCCATCTCCTACTATATAATCAACTCACACTAGCCAACAACGTGCTGTACTACCCTGGCAAAACCCCTTCCCTTCAAAATATACTAAACCCATGTACCAAAACAAGAGTCCTGAGATCCAACCACAAACCTCTACTACAAGTATCTAAAGCCAATAACTCTGCAGGTACATCCCTCTACAGCAATATTATTGCTAGACAATGGAACAGCCCTCTCCCCAATATCTTAACCATAGCTTCCTGTACCTCCTTCAAAACAGCCCTAAAATCATATCTGCTGAATTCTCAGCTCTGTAACTACAATACCCCCGGATAACTTATTAAAACCCCTGCTTTTTTCTCTCTAACTCCTCACCACCAGTGCTTACTATTCAGATCTTGTCACCACTCACTTCCTCAACAATCCTTCTAACTCTGTTCCTCCTCCTCCCTTACCTCCACACCTTTCACTACTTCTTCAAAACTTATTAATCAAGGCAACCAATTTCTTTTTTTAAACGCTTAATTTCTGATGAGCTGGACATAAATTGTAAGTTTATGTACATTGTTTTATACTGAAAGTATAGCACGTAAAATATGTATTACTCATTTGGAAGTATTGCATGTAAAATATGTACTACTCATTTGGAAGCTCACATAGCTCATGTTTACCAACTTGACTACTGATATATACTTTAATCCCAAGTGATGTTCACCCACTTGTCTACTGTCAAAGAATTTGTCAACGAATTTGTCAATGTTTTTAACAAATTTTAAATATTTGTCAATGTGTTTAACATATTCTGAATATTGTTGTATGTGGAACTTTTCTCCCCGGGCCTCTACTGAAAAAGGACCTGTGTCCAGTCAGACTTTCCCAGTAAACAAATGAAAAATAAAATAAATAAATAAATAAAATAAAGTTCTTATCACAATTATAAACAAGATACTGTCTTTCTTTTAACAAAATTAGCAGAGTTAGGATTCAGGGTTAATAATGGAAAATTACAGTTATAAAAACCACAAGTACAATATTTAGTACACCTCAGTTCAGAAGGTTCTAGACAAATTCTACCCTCATGCACCACTGCTATACAAGCTACACTATGCCTGCAACATTAAAACAGTTATAGGCTTTCTTGGGACTAACAGGCTCCTGTCAACAATGGATTTCTAATTATGCAGAATTAGTAAAACCATTATTGGAATTATTGAAGAAAGATACTCCTACCCTGGCAAGAACACCATGAACAAGCCTTTTTGTCCAATTAAAAATGTTACTTTCAAACCCTTCTGCACTTAGATTACCAGATCATTCAAAAAGATTTTTCCTGTTTTGTTGCAAGAGGAATAAAGTAGCATTAGGAGTACAACATAGAAATTATGGTTTTAGACCTATTGCTTATTTTAGTACAAATCTTGATCCTGTAGCAGCAACCCTCTCCCACTGCCTTTGGATAGTGGCCTTGATGGTGCACTTGGTAGAAATGGTGGATGCCCTTACTCTCATTCGTGAGACTTTTGTGTTAGTTCTGCATTTCATAGAAGTCTTACTACTAAAGACCAGAATGCAGTGTGCTATGCGATTGCCTAAACATGAATTGTCTTTACATAGCAACCTTTCATTATAGATTATTAGATGTCCGCCTCTTAATCCTGCCTATATCTTTAATTTCCACAGCAAACGAAGGAAACCACATGACTGTGTTTTTGTAGTTAGCTATATGCTTCCCCCTAGGTCTGATTTAAAAGATGTTCCATTACCAAACTCCAAATTAATTCTTTTTGTTGATGGACCCTTTGTCCAAAGGGAAGAGGACACATTAGTAGCAGCCTTTTCTGTGTGCACAGAATAAAATTCTGTGAACTGTACAATTAAACAGAAATGCGTCTGAACTTGTAGCTATCAGTGAAGCATGTAAATTAGCAAAGGACAAAACAGTGTCAAGTTTTACAGTTTCGTTATGCTTATGGGGTAGTTCATGACTTTGGGACACTTTGGAGAGAAAGAGGGTATTTGACATCTGTAGGCACAGTTAATAATAATTCTGCTTTTGTTCATGAACTATTGAATGTACAATTATTTCCAAAGGAGATAGTGGTTAAATGTGCCAGAATAAAACTGATGATTCATACATATCAAAAGGAAATTCTTTTGCAGCTATGGTGGCCAGACAAGCTGTATTGTCTTATCCTGTTCAGGCTTCATTTCTGCACCAATTACATGAAACTAACACATTTGCTTCTTTACATGAATTGTTATATTTCCATCGAAAGACTGAAAGGGTGAGGTGGATCCATGATGGCTGCAGCTGCTCTCCGGATCTATTATGGCACCACCCAAATGGAAGGCTGGTATCCCCACATGCTTTTCTAACTCAGTTGGTTCAAGCTCACCATATGACTTTTTCATTTGGGGAAAAATGCATTAATAAAACAAATTTTGAATGACTGGCATACCCTTCACATTTCAGAGATCATTCAGCATTTTGTATAGATGTCTTGTTTAAAAAACAATGTGTCCAAAAGTGCTCCTGTCCTTACACAGCCTCTGAAAAAGCCATGGGGACAATTTTGGTGTATACAGCTGGATTTTATTGAACTCCCACAGACACAAAAGTTTAAATATGTTTTGATAATTCTTGATGTTTTTTTTCTGGATGGGTTGATACTTATCCTTGTGGTAGAAATGATGAGATTACAGTTGTTAAGTAATTCTTGTATGAACTAATACTCAGATTTGGTGTTGCTTGTTATATCCAGTCTGACCAAGGCACACATTTCACAAGTCAAGTGATAGAACAGATAAGCAAAACTTTAAACATAAATGTGCAATATAATTGCCCACATAGACCCCAAGCTTCACGATTTGTTGAAATAATGAATGAAACAGTAAAAGAGATACTTGAAATGTTATGTGAGGAAACAAGTCTTACATGGCCAGAAGCTTTCCCCTTAGTTTTGTTTGTGTACAAAATGCAGTTAGCAGTATTACAAAATTTCCCTCCTAAAGAAATTCTCATAAGGAGACCCATGAGAATTCCTGTCACACCCTTACCTAGAAATCTAGAGTTACAAAATGTTGATGAATCCATTTTTCTTTATTGCATGTATTTCCTTTCTGTTCTACAGCATCACCATAAACAAATCCTAGAATCCAAGAAACAACCTACTTCAGTTATGTAGCATGATTTGCAATCCAGAGATACCATTTTCATCAGATCCTTTGCAATAAGACATTCACTTCAGCTAAGATGAACCTTCCTGGTTTTGCTTACCACCACTGTGTCAGATGTGAAGGATTACCCACTTGGATCTAGGTATCGCATGTCAAGAAAGCCCCCCAGTGATAGTCAGATGTGAAGGATTACCCACTTGGATCTATGTATCGCATGTCAAGAAAGTCCCCCCTAGTGACAAATGCCAATGAAATTTCATCAATGTTACTCCTTTCAAACCTACAGTACCAATTGCAAATTGTGTCAGATGAAAAACCAGGGAAAGCATTGAATCCAGAAGTGAAGCCTAGTGACTCTACAACAATGCCATTGTGGTTTCGTCTGGAACTGAAATCCAGTGATTCAGCAACCTTATCCTTGTTGCTGATAAGACTTAGTGACTTGTCTTCAGCATCAACAATATTTTTGTCAATCAGAAGTGAGAATTAATGATTCAGCAACATTATGCTTAATTTACAATGACTGGAAGTCAGCTCAAGATCCAGGCCATGAAACAAGTGATCAAGTGTCACTTATGGAGTTGCAGACAGCAGAAATATCAGGGTGGAATTCGTTCCAGAATCTATTTTTATATGGATTACAGGAGGACAATCTATCATTCGTCTTTGCAGTTTTTCAAAACCTCCTTAAACCCTGACCTGCTCAATATTTATATGAACTAATTTTTGGAACCGATTCTGTGGTTCTTATGATAATTTTATTACATTTCCTCTTGTCATATGGAGCCATCAGAACTGTAAGTATTGAGCAGTTTTTATCAGAGGTAAGTGTTTAACAAAAATCAGAGATAGACATTTGGTTAAAATTGAGCAAAGAACTGCAGACTGGCATCCTAAGTTATACTTTTTCTGCAGGCTTATACAAATATGCAAATGATGGGAGTATTCTATTAATTCCAATACCAACAAATGATGTAGAGATCAGATCAGCATTTCATACTATTTTCTTAGCCAGAAGTCAGAAATTTAAACATAATTCTACCCCTTTTTCAGTAATTCCACTTCAGTTATCAACAACTGTTAAAGGACACACTTTTTATGTCAAAAATGGGACACTTTATGTTGAATGGAGTACTTGCAATTTCATTCAAAAAATACATGATGGGTTGGAGAGTTTGGTATGGCAGTGTTACATGAATTCTACATTTTTGAGGAGCCCAAGCATATCCTCAGTTACCAACAGGCTGGTCAGGGTGTTGTACACGTCATGTCATCCCAGCTATACAACATACAGAGACTTAGTGGAAAGATTTGTAATGCTCATCGCAAAAGCGAGGCAAAGAGCATAAAATTTCTGTCAGAAAAATAGATGGTTCCTGGGTTTATCATCTTGTTGTAGAAAAGACTGAATTTAAATGTTTACCACACATGGATCTTAGTTATAGTGTTATTTCTGGAGCAGGAATTGTATCTGCTTATGGGGCAGTAAAATCAATATGGGAATTAAGAAAATTGTCTAGATTATTAGAAATATTAAGCAATGCTAATTTTGAAGCAATACATCAGATTACAGTTGAAATGACTGTCATGTGCACTGTGTTGCTGTAGAACAGAACAGCATTTGAAATCACCCTTACTTTTAAGGGTGGCACATGTACACTCGTTAGCACAGAGTGTTACTAATTTATACTTGATAATTCAAATGCAATTTGCAATCACCTGCAAATTATACAAAAGGTTGCAAAAATGTTTTTATGCTTATCTCAGTATAGTAATTATTCTTTTAGGAATCATTTTATTCATGTGCAAAATGTTGATCATGATGCTCTTAGAATCCAGAAAAGTATCAAATTACAAAATATTCACTTTAAAAATAGAGCAAAAACATTGCCACAATTGTAAGAAATTATGATGAAGAGAATAATGAAGAGAGTGTGTTGAAGGATTTTAGTAGACTGTATCGCAATCTGTTTGAGGAGGAGTACGTAACAAAAAAGTGTTTGTGCTGTCCTTTTTAGTCCATAAAAACATAGACATGCTTTCATTGCCAACAAAACTGTATTTGAAAAGTGTTTATATAAGCATTGTGCATGTCAAGGACAGAAGGGAAATGATGCATGCTTGATAGCATGTGAAAAAGTGTCCACCCATTTATAAAACTTGTTGCCATAGTCTAGTCATAAAAATATATGACTTGAGTGATGCATCATAACATAAAATGAAGTAATGTGAAGGGAGAAGTGTTAAAGGAGGGAAAGGTTTATTGACTATTCTATTTTGGAATTCATTCTATTTCAAGATGTATTCCTGGCAGTTTTGATATGTTTTTGATTATTTCTTGCCAACATGAATACGTGCAACATGGATAGTACCAGTGTAGAAAGTTCCAATGTGGAACTCTAAACCTGTGCCTAATATGAAAGAGCACAGATAAAGGGTCAGCAGATTCTTAGATTGCAAAAATAATGCAAAGGTGTTCAGTTTTAATTAATCAGTGTCTGTAGTTTAATAGATGCAATTTATTATACTTAAGAGTTAGAAAATAATAAAAAAGAATGAAGTTTCTTGTGTTCTGGGAGACAACACCTTGGTTGCTTTGTCTCCCACAGTCTTGTGTTCTTCGAAATAAATGACACTATTTTTCTCTGCTGAATTGTGTTGTCTGGTGTTACTTTGTACCTTAGCAAAACATCAAGTTCTTGACTTTTTAGTTGCATGTTCTTCATTAGCACCTCAAATTCCATACAAACACTAACAATTCCTGTTTTCTGTCTTATTCTAACACTGTCATATGAATTTAATGAATGTTTAAAACTACATTATTTACTCTGTGTCTGAAACAGACCAAAATCTAGACAAATATGTAAATCCACAAATACAGTATAATAGTGGGGGTTATTCTCATTCCCTCAAAAAATGTTTTTTATGGATACTCTAAACTGTATGTCAATATAGCTTGTAAAAAATCTTGTTTTGCTGGATACTCCAAATTGTATGTAAATATAGGGTTTACCAGTGCTGTTGGATATGAGAAACTACAACTGTGAGTGAGAGAATATTCACTAAGTCTGAGACTCATGTACTGTATAGTATCTGCCTTTATCCAAAGTACAGAGAACTCATAGTTTACATATATATATATATATATATATATATATATATATATATATATATATATATATATAGGCAGAGAAAGACAAAGAAAGAGACAGGGTTGTGGGAATGCAGGTCCCCACAGAGAGTTTCACAATTTGCTATTTTTCCATTTGAATTGCATTTTATTTCCAAAGGGTCAGGACTTGTTCTGTTGGTTTTCTTACTTATGAAGCAGATCCTTCTTGTGGCCTGGGCCATGAATGAACAGAATCAGTTCACTTACCAGGTTAACTAACTAAATTATAAAAAATAAAAACAAATAATCATGATGGATGCTTTTGCATCCAATGGTATGCAACATTATATATAGTTTGATCAGTTCAGGAGATAGTTTATGTAGCACTGTTATTTTAAAATAGGCTGTGTGCTGTCAAATTCAAAAGCTGTTTACTAAAGCATACACAGGATTTAAGGTCTGAGGGAAAAATTAACTGTTCTATTTATGTTTAGGCAATCATTTGAAATTCTGAGACATGCAAATATAAAGCTCACAATTACTTTGCATATTTTATTTTATTTTTATTTATTTTATTTTACATTTGTTGACCGGGAGAGTCCGACTGGATACAGATCCATTTTCAGCAGACGCCCGGGGAGAAAAGCTCCAAAAGCAAAACAAACAACAATTCAC